>NC_092704.1:35512415-35632415 GCF_964275005.1 Diadema setosum
AATTGGGGATTGCAAAAAGCATGTACACTACAGCTTGCAAGATTACATCATGAAAATACAATGGGTAAAACTGGTTTAATTTTCTGGTTTTGATTTTGAGCTGATTAAATATCTGGTTCTCTTTGAAATAATCTCCCTATACATGTAATAGGTCTTTTCCCCATTCTGATTTATTTGCTTTAACATTGCCTTTTTCTAGACGAAGTTGATAACGGTGAAATAAATATTGAGTGCTATAATCTGTACATGTTCATCAACTTTTGAAGTGTGGAAAGCATCTTAACCAGCCAATATATGAGCAAAAGTCAGAGGCAACAAAACAGTGAGTGGGAGGAGAAACCAAAACCTAGCTCCATAGTACAGTGGAATTTGCTTCCATTATATGTGTATATTCAACAAAATGCACTTAAATTGCACTTTTCAGTAATGTCTTCAACCATCTAACTCCTACTGACCTGTAACTTGGGAAAGACAAACTGTATGTGATAGAGAAAAGTAGATTTGCCAGAAATATCTTCATCATTACTCTGTGCCAGGCATGAAACTTTCCAAATCTCTGACTTAATAACTCTTTTTGTGGAGATTTACAATACATGTATTTTATATGCAAAATCTCTTCTGACAGAGCTGGTAGTGCATCGTTGACCCATGTTTGGATTACACTGGTTGCTTACATCCAAGATTAGATCTAACACACTTATTACTACTCTCACATCGATGAAGAGACAGGTAGACTTATTGAACAGCAAATGAAATGTGCTAAGAAGTCCAATAAAAAAAAGAAAAAGAAAAGAAGAAGATAATTCCAAGTGCAATACTGTTCAATGTAATTCAGTCTTAACTCATCTTCAGATGAACTCACTGATACGTAGTCATACAACTTGCCAAGAGGCATAAGAAAACTAAATTGTACTACAAAGAAGCTTGGCAGGAGAATAGAGATCTTGTTCTACAGTTGTAGTGTACATGTCTATGCTGTCATCGCCATGGCAGGAGTTGGTTAAAAACATTCTTGGAAAGCCTCACTCCGATACCATTTCACCCTACTCCGGCTGCAACAGTTGGTGTGTGGTGTCATATACTACACTGATGTGTTGTCAGAAGTGAAAATGCACTAGCTAACCAATTGAAGGCATCAATCATTTCAGGTACTAAAGGAGATGTCCCATTATTCAAACAATCACAAGCTTTGCACTGAATGGTGCAAAGGCCTCTGTGAGAGTAAATCCACAAACAGTAAACAACAGTCATTTGCCACTGGTAATTACAGAAAGTCACGAAAATTACTGATCTCTCAAACCTCACCTACAGCTATTTCTTTTCTTCCATGGTTTCATGTCAAGTAAATGTAATTAACATTTGCTTGAAGCTGCATGTATGATATACCATGAAGCAGCCATATTTTTCTTAATTTTCCACTGTCAACACACAAAAATTGCCAAATATGGTAAATTTTTGGTCTCAGAGCATATCCTATGCATGTCAAAGCTGGTACTGTGCATGTTCTGTGTTGCCTCTATTCATACATACCAGAGGAGGCTGGATTCCTTCATATTTTTCTTTGTGATTTAGCAAACCTTTAACTCACCTTTCCATGACAGGATGTTGTCCAAAACATAAGCCAGTACACAACTGGTGGGAGAAGTAAGTAGATAACTTGTGTGACAACTTAAAAGAGCCTCTGCTCTTCAGAGCTGGAAAAGCTTATATGACCTTACAGATGAAGACTGCAATGCCAAGATTGTCATACAAAATCTAAATAATATCCTTTGGGTTTTGTATGCTCTTTGAAACTACATCTCTTGGTAGAAGTATTCAACGGATAATCTTTCACCTCCGCTACACATCACAGAATGCAAGTAACAGAATATAGCATAAAATGTGTGTGTGTGTGTGTGTTTGTTTTGTTTGTTTCCCTTTAGCCTTGGTATTGGATCATTTTCCACTACATTTCTCACAAAATTGTATATTCTTTATGAACAAGAGTTTATAAAGAGTGTGTATGACTGCCTCCATGATCATTGCGATAATGAATGAATATATTTTCCTTTGGCAACATATTATCCTCTTTCCAACACTTTCACATGAATTAAAACTGAATGTGGACTGAAATTGACAATACTCCTACTTATTGTGGTATCCTAGCACTAGAGGCACTGTAGTGTATCAACCCACTTGCTAAAATATAAAGAGTAAAATAGCCAGGATTGTAAGGTACGATGAAAATTGTGCAGTATTCTCATCAGTGTTCAAGACAAGAATTTCCTGTTGCACATCAACAGGGTAAAGAAATGGAGCACAACTTTACATAAAATGAATTTTCAATGATTTGCAATCATGTCACATAAAAGACAAGTGTTTGATATACAAACTCCCTTTCAAAGATGCACACTTGTACCTTCAGTAATATAATGAGAATGTTGGCCCTATGTTCAAATAAGAATATCTTGAGGATGAACTTAGAGAAAGTACATGTGATATATAAACAAAGGCACATATTATAACTCTTCTCTTTTAGGTTTGTAAACTGTTGCTTCCTTCTCTATAAACTCACTTAGCTTCTCAAGGGACCTCTCCCCACCACTAAATTTCACTGGGTTATTTTTATCTGTTGCTTTAGAGAAATAAATAGTAGGAAATCCTGACACCTCATAGGCGCTGTGAGAGATATCATTTGCAGTGGCATCCATCTTAGCTATGACTAAATTCTGTGATTTCTCATACTTCTTGCCCAATTTTTTGTACACTGGCTCAAGCTTCTTACAATGACCACACCAGGGGGCATAAAACTCAATCAAGACATCCTTTGATTTGTCCAGCACAACTTGATCAAAAGTTTTGCCCACAACAGTTTTCACAGCTGCCTTGGATTTCTTGGGAACTGGTTGTGACTTAATGACTGGCTTCAGGTCATCTAAACAAAGACAAAAGAGAGATTTCATTGGTAAAGAAAGATATGAAGCATATCAAAATGATATAAAATATAATAGATACACGTACAACGTATGTATATTGAACAATAATGGAACCAATTTCATGTGTCCTATCAGTATCTACCTGTACTACAGTGCACTCCCGTTATAACGAAATGCTCGGGAACAGCAATTTTCTTTCGTTATAACCGAACAAATACAATATATATAACGAAAACAAGGAAACCACGCTTATATCATATTCTGTTTGTTGAATACTCATAATATACTGGAAAGCTATGTGAAATGGGATGGTACCTTATTAATTTTGTTTGAATATTACATTTAAAAGAGTGCCTAAAGTTGTTTGTATTGTCAGGCATGTACAGAAAATGACGGTTTAGGATTCGGTTACAGTTCCCTATTCCAAAGGTTTGTTTCTTACTAAAGTTTGTTACTCCAAAAGGCTCCTTATTCCGAAGTTTCGCCATTTCCGGGATTCAAAAAGTTTGTTCATTTGAAGCTTCACTCTTCTGAAGACTCGTAATTCCAAAAGTTAATAATTAAGATATAAATATATTACTTGTTTTCCGAAGGTTCGTTGATTGGAAAATGAAATGAGGTTTGTCATTCCGAAGATTTGTAAATCAAGAAATGAGAAAGGATCACCATTCCGAAGGTTTGTTGTTCCGAAGGTTTTTTAATTTGAAAATGAAATAAGGTTCATTATTCCGAAGAAGGTTTGTTAAAGGGGCATAGTCCCGGTAGTGTAGATGGCGCTGTTGATGATACTGCCAATCACCGTCAGCATTGATACGAAGATTACCGAAGTTTAGCTGTCATCAAGAGTAAAGTGCGTAGGTGTTGCTAAGTAACGTTGCCTTTGTTGTCTTCTTTGCGCATTGCGCAGACTGTAGTAATGCCAGGGTGCGTGCATATGTGCTTGTTATTATGACATCACAAAAGAAGTTTGCTAAAGCTGTCATCCCCCTCAGCTGAATCATGAGCCGAACTGTGATCGGACCACTGACTACAGTGAATAGGACTTCTTCGGACTTGGGAAAGTGGGCCAAAGCATAAGCGCCAAAGAGAAGCCAATAGCGTAGGTCTCTATAAGAAACTTGCGCCGTGCGCCCGCATACGCATTTGACTAAAACACCGGGACTATGCACCTTTAATACAAAAAAGAGAAAGGATAGTTATACGAAGGCTCAGTTATCTTAGGATGATTATAAGGTTTGCAATTCTAAGTTTTGTTAGTGGACTCACCTTTTTCACTTTTGGATTAATGAAACGTTTTTTAATGTTCTGATTAATGAATGTCTGGAATTCCTATCATTTTCGGACTAATGAACCATCGTAATAAGAACCATATTTCTTTGTCGGATTAACAAACCTTATTGATAACGAACCTTTGGAATAACGCCAAAATATTTGTAATAACAAACCTTATTTCATTTCCAAACTAACGGACATTTAGGTGTATCAGAATGTGTGTGTTTTGTAATAGAGAACCTTTGGAACAATAAAACGAATTAGATTTTATTTCAGATTATTTTTTTACCATAATGCAAGTTCCCCTTGGAAACTGTGCGTGACACAAGGAGCGAACACACAGTGATGTGAAGTGTTCGCCCATGCAGAGACGCTATAACTGCCCATATGCTTATTCTGCTACGTATTTTTGGAAGCGATCCGCATTTCGTTATAACGGAGCACATTTCTTTCGTTTTTCTTTGTCAGTGGCGCTTGGAAAAGACTTTGTTATAACGAAAATTTCGCTATAACCATGTTTGTTATAAGTGAATTTTGTACCATAGACTTTAATGGCGATAATTTTGGGACCTGAAGTTTTACTTCGTTATAATGAAATTTCCTTATAACCGTGTTCGTTTAACGGGAGTGCACTGTACTCTCAGTAGACAGAGGGAAGCAAACATTAACACATTCTGTCTTGGATCTACTGAAATGTGATCAATCCAGACTATAGCTTATTAAGATATGGTTAACACTGAACACTAACACTGATATGTACAGTAAACTTGGACAAATGCGTGATCACTGAAACATCCCATATCAAACTGTGGTCAAAATTTAGAGCAGGGTACCATTTAAAGAAATAATAATAATCTTTAAAAAAATTGGTAAAACTAATGTCAATGGTCAGTCCCATGTGGGAAACATAATGGCACATCTCTGTTCCTGGTTCTGTAAAGTCAGATCCAAACTACTCAATTTAGATTTGACGGCAATTATTGCTATTCCTGACCTCTGCACGGTGAAGCACAATGACAAATCTTGTGTGAATAGCAACTCCTTTAAAATGCTATCACAAATTTGAATACAGTGAAAGTGGTTAATGGATAAGAGCTTGATCTACACCACTGATCATGACTAGGGCCCAGTTGCATAAAAAGTGACCCAGTACAAAATTAAAACAAATGCAAGTTTCCAAAAGCCTGATTCAAGATTTTGATAAATAAAAGCTGTATAAATGGCTTGGGCATAAGCTTAAATGTAATCTGGCCACATCATGAACAATCCAAATCTGCCTGTTTTGTTGTATCCATATCTGATTATTTTGACAAGACGAAGCTTTCATCTTTCTCTCATTTTGAGAATGGCAAGAATTATACTGATACTGATTGTTGATTTAATCGACAGATAGTCATAAAGATAGAGGAGAGGTAAAAAGGGAGTATTTCTCACCATTCTGCCACTGTCGGATAAATTCTCTGAGGACATCAGAATCAAACTCCTCCTCAGGGTCCAACCTAAACTTCCTCTTGTCAGCTCCCCAGATGCCTACATTGATGTCTTCTCCACTGTCATCTAGCTCCAGCTCCTTCAACTCCTGTTGGAATTCTTCCTCATCAGCAATAGCAAAGAGGAGTTCATCAAACTCTTTGTCCTTGGCCACTTCTACAATCTTCTGACGGTGGATTTCCGTTGCTGTCAAACATGATTTGAAGATAAATTATCAATTTATCCCCACAAATGACATTCTTTCAACACCAATGTTTACACTGTGAGGACATTTGCAAAGCTGATAAGCTGACACGACTGGGACCTGTTAAAGAGATGGATCCATTAATTTCATAATGATAAAACAAGGTAGGCAAGACTATTAATTTCATATTTCACAAATTATGCTATTCCTCTCTTCAGATAGAAGTGAGTTATCTGTCAAACACTAACCTATTCCTGACTGCCTATCTGTAATAAAGAAATCATTCACTTGAAATTTGAATGCTTAACTCTGACGAATCCTTCAATTCTTTGCCATAACTGTAAGTTATGGTTCTATTGAAATAAATTATACTACAGTGCAATACCCTCTAAACTTTCAACCCTTCATGGGATCATAGAGATGCATAATAACTATCTACACTACAGCTGATATCACTTGACCCACTTACTCCAAGATTTCACAAGTCCCAAAAGTATTCAAATATGGCACTAGGATCCTGTAATGGGCCAAACCATCCCAAGTATTTCACTAAATGGTTAACTAGCAAACCATCACAAGTTCTTCACTGAAAGGCTTACAAGCAAACTATCCCAAGTATTTCACTAAATGGTTAACTAGCAAACCATCACAAGTTCTTCACTGAAAGGCTTACAAGCAAACTATCCCAAGTATTTCACTAAATGGTTAACCAGCAAACCATCACAAGTTCTTCACTGAAAGGCTTACAAGCAAACTATCCCAAGTATTTCACTAAATGGTTAACCAGCAAACCATCCTTAGAACTTCACTAAATAGTGCTATGATTAAGCATGATATAGCATAATATATATCTCAATCCATTCAAAGAAAATGAATGCACATTATATAGAGACATGAGTGAAAAACTACAATCCCCCATAACTTTAATCATTTTCATTTTGCCAAAAGATTAGATGCACCCACCAGCTTTTTCCAAACATAGCCAATTACTTGTAGCTCTCTTTGTAGGACAAACAGTCTTTATATAAACAACCTGGATGAAGAAATATTTAGGATAATGTCCTAATGTCCTAAATGTCCTAAAAATTAACCCAATAGTTCATCTCTAATACTTTAATGCAGAATTGCATTTATCTGACAGCAACATGACATTTGAAGAGAAGGGACAAACCAAGGGCTCACCAACTCTGTGATCAAAACTCCAGTCTACAGAAAAGTAGGCAACCAACAAAGGACGATCTGCATATCGCGTGTTCTTGTTTTCCCTTGTCATCTGGCCAACCAATGGGACATCATTTTCTGCATAGAAACTTTCCAACTCTGTGGCTGATCCATCTGCCTACAAAACACAGGAAAAATTCTATCATTGGATAATTTGCACACACAATTAAACTATCAGTACAAATATGGTAATAGAAATATTTTCACTATTTCTACATGTTTTCCCCTTTTGCTACAGTAATCCAGGATCATTAACTTGATTCTTTCAGAGTGCTTATCAAAAAAATACATTTTAAAACAAACTTAGGGTCATTATTTCATCTGAGCCTGAACAGGCCCCTAATTCTATATTGTGGTCACTGCCTCATCATGAGGGTTTGAGAAACAAGTTTTTCTCCTGTTTAAAGCGAGGCTCCAGCTTAACCCTAATCAGGCTGGGCTTTTTTGGCTATGCTGTATCGGGGGGGGGGGGGGGGGGGGGATTCCCCCTTAAGATCTCGCCTATGGAACGCGCAATTGCGCCGAAAATCGGCACACGCGACGCCCGCGACGTATTCTATCAAAATGTATGGTTGCTTTCTCCGAAAAATTTTTCTTATATTTTATATAAATTAATTATTGTAATTTATGCATAAAATCAGTTTTGGGCTCTAAATCACTTATTTATGCTCCAATTAAGCTAATTTCTTTTTAAAAATGTTTCTTGTATATTGCGCGAAACGTCGAGGGGGGCGGATTCCGCCCCCCCCCCCCCCCCAGCCTGATTAGGCTGATTAGGGTTAACCCGTTGAGGACGAGTCTCGAGTATACAGGGGCATGTGTCTATGAGAAATGCGTGTTGAAGCAAAATAAGTCCATCCTTAACGGGTTAAGGGGTGGCTAGTATTGGCTTGTGCACACCACCCAACATGAAGCCTAGTATGTTGGCATAATGTTAAACAAAGTACACATGCACTATGACACGCAGACACAAAACGAAGATAAAAGAAGACACAGCAGTCTCATAATATTTTCGGGCAAATGCATCACCAGAATAAACCTTAATTTTTTTGATCCACAAAGTCACTCTTTTCATTGTTCATAGTAAAGACCCTACATAATTATCAAGTCACTATGCCTAGTAGATGACCCTGCTAATGCAGGAAAAGAGGTAGCACTCCTAACTTGAATGTGTTTCTGTCACATCAGTAAAGTTAAATACATACTGGTACACATTACAACACTTTAATTAACCCTATTCTAACTGGGGGGGGGGGGGGTCAAATTGACCCCCCCCTCGACGTTTCGCGCTATGATTTCGCAACGCGCAAAGATTTTGCCGCGTCGTTTCATGACTTTTTTCATTCGAGTCTCCCGCATATTTTGAGACCAAATTTGCGACGTCCGGGTACACCGTTCTGAAGTTATGCAATGTTTTGCATATGCATGTCAACCCGAAAAACGCTCGAATTCATGATTTCGTGTGCAAATCCAATGCAAATTGTGTTTTTTTGTTTAATTGATATAAATTAGATTATTTCAACTTTTAACCATTAAAATAAATCAATTCTAATGTAGATAAGCTTGAAAAAGTGCCTCCAACAAATTTTGGCAAAAAAACAATAGAAAACAAAAGATCGAAAAAACAATAAAATACATAAGAAATTAACAAAACAATAAAAACAAAAGAAAATGATTTTGATTGCGCTATTTTTTTACTAGAAATTGTTTGATGTGTCTTGAGGAACTCTGACACAAAAATTTAATAATCTTTCAGTCTTTTTGATGGAGTTATAGGTGAAAATATGATTTCATGCGTTAATTTGCATAATTAATTTATTAAAAAATATGAAATCAAAATTTTTCTATTGTATGATCATGTAATCTTGTAGTTGACATCCGGCTCTATGTTCAGGCAAAATTTTGCGGCGATCGCGCGATCGGCGGCCGAGATCTGAAGGGGGGGTCAAATTGACCCCCCCCCAGTAAAAACTTGGTCTCAAATAGCCCAGTTAGAATAGGGTTAAGACAAACAATTTTTTTTTGATATTCAACCCTATTTCTTATGCCATCTGTCACACACACCCATCCACACACACACACTACACATACAAAGAGTGAGAGTACGGGGTGTGGGCCGCACATCAGGAAGGTGACTCTCCGTACTCATACTGCAAGGGGTGGTAGTGCATGAGTAGAAGCTGACAATGCTTAAAGATAATAAAAAGTTTTGGTACCTCAAAAGTTTCCCTGAATTTCCTTGTCTTGGTTTGTGTTTCAGGTTAAAGTACGTTGTCTGTGAGAATTACTCGCCCCAAAGTGCTCTCATGTCTTAGTAATCATGCAATAATGGTTTCGTACCAGAGCCGTCGTGGTACCGCGGCGAAAATTATAGTACAATGTATGTGTATTGTACGAAACCACTGACTGCGACCAGCACCGTGCAGCCCCATACGCATAGCTAACAGCGACCAGCAGCCCCATACGCATAGCGTAATGGGGCTTCGCGTTGTAGCATTCAGGATCATGAAAGAATTAGTATCGCAGGTAACAGTCAATTCAAAATCCAAAAATTTCTTCAATTTGAAGACTTACCAACTAAGTTGAAGTATTGAAAACAGGCTTCGGACAACGTTTGGTTCTGCCAATAGTCCCTTTCTGTTCGAATTGATGACTGAATGTGACTCGGTCGAGAGGACCTTGGGAGAGCTACATACACTGAATACTACGGCCAGCGCATGCTCACACAAACATCTTATCCGTTCATGGATTTGAAATCTGTGTGAGCATGCATGTGATGTGTTCTCATGCACTGGCCGTAGTATTCAGTGTACGTAGTTCTCCGAAGGTCCTCTCGACCGAGTCACATTCAGTCATCAATTCGAACAGAAAGGGACTATTGGCAGAACCAAACGTTGCCCGAAGCCTGTTTTCAATACTTCAACTTAATTGGTAAGTCTTCAAATTGAAGAAATTTTGGGATTTTAACTTGACATGTACCCGCGATACTAAATCTGTCATGATCCTGAATGCTACAATGCGAAGCCCCATTACACTATGCGTATGGGGCTGCTGGTCGCTATGCGTATGGGGCTGCTGGTCGCAGTTAATTGCATGATTACTAAGACAAGAGAGCACTTTGGGGCGAGTAAGTCTCACAGTGTTAGTTATATGAAAGGTACGTTGTACTTTAGCCTGAAACACAAACTAAGACAAGGAAATTCAGGGAAACTTTTGAGGTACCAAAACTTTTTATTATCTTTAAAATGAATGCCAGCACCACCTCCTACTGTGTACTGACAAATGTTTAGGCTGTGCAGCTATGGGCAGAATCAATTTGGGATTGGTATGGTAACCACCCCCTTTAATTTTAGGAAATAAAATCCCTATTTTGTTTTTTGTTTTGTTTTTTCCCCTAAGGGCTTTCTCACCATTATAAACATTAATGATGGACAATGCATAGTGCTTCAGAGAACTTGTCCTGATAAAGCTGCAGTTCAAGGTTCCAATTAAGCAGGGGAAATAACACATTAAAAAAAAAAAAATCATTGTGTCAAATTTTGTTGCACTTGAGCGGGGTTCCCGCTTAAGCATTGTATTAACCGCATACCTTGCTGAAGACATGCCTCCATGGCTCATATTTTGACCTGAATCGCTCTGGAAGGAAGACAACCACTGAGGGTGCATTCACTTTGTAGCTTTCCCTTGCCTCCTCACTGAACACATGAGCAAAGCGGTATTCATCTCGCAGGGAATTACCTGATGACGTTGAGACATGAAATCAGGGGGTTAGTAAATGCAACAACACTTCAAAACAACCTCTGCTGCCAGGCTTATAGTTACTTTTCTAGCATAGATTGCTTTTATATATTAACCATCTGGTGGACTTTGGTCCTCAATGAATTATCATTGTGGTTTTTTTTTGTTGTTGTTGTTGTTGTTTGTTTGTTGTTTTTTTTTTTACAAACTTAAGCACAAGCAAAGTAGAAAGCATCAGCAGTATTTGACAAGTTTTCTACTTCAACAATGTTGTCTTTGCTGAAAAACGCTGGTGTCCTGCAACAAACATTTTCAACACAAGGTACTAATATACCACTAATCACATTAGTCCAAACTGTATCAGAGTGGCATTTGTGTGGGACTATATTTCAGTCAAAGTGGTACAGTGTATGTTTTAGTAGTTTACTACATTTCACAACCATGATTAAGTGAGCGATGCAATGCCTGATTTGATGTGATAATACAAGGTAAAAGTCAGAGATTCTGTTAGGTACACAATGACTTGACGTACAGCAGTGGGATTCTGTATATGATGCGACATATTTTGTGGGTTATCTATTTACTAATTTCACAAGTAGGGTGCTGTTCATAAATTTAATTCCACACAAATACATTAACTGTTATTCTGACATAAATGTGACATGTGCACATACACTCCCTCGTTACTAGGGACGGAGTCTATCTGCAGCACTAAATTCAAATCTGTTCTGCTGGATATCAGATAAATATGTCCCAGAAAAATGCTGATTTTTTTTGCCTTTCCTTTGATCATTTAGCTTCAAAATTTTGGCAGATGATAGTCAAAACATTTGCCTACAACATTATGCCAAAACAGAAATCCGATGGTTTTGACCAATTTCAATAATCTCACTTCAAACTCCATTTTTTTTTTTTTGCTCAGCCACCAGAGACTTTCGGATCCTTTTGTTGGGGCTGGTCACATATGCATGCATATATTGGCAGAAGTAGTTCTGTTCATAGAAGCGACAGAAGCAGCAGGTAAATCTAGAAATAGCTATAGCAGCGAAAGAGGTAGCCTTTATCATAAATGAAAGGATAGGAGAATCAGCAAAACTAGCTACGTAGCAGCATCATTACCACAAAGCTAGTACCACAGTAACATTAGTGAGCCTTACTCACCTGCATTGAGATATGTAGAATAGAGCTTGTCCTGTTTGTCATTGAAGAAGCCAACAATGCTGACATCCTCCTGATGGGTCAGGAATTCTCTCAAAGCTTTCACTGACCCTAGAAGTTGAGAGCTGTCTCCAATCTGTTTCTTCATGTAGGTAACAATGCCTAGCATAGAGTGAGAACACACACACACATTGCCATGGAGGAAGACAGGTAGTCAGACAGGAACTGATTGAAAATACCACACTGCACTACATGCAAAATATTGTGTGTGCAGGGGATCTTCACATTAGGACTCTTTGTAGCTTTAATGTATCAATGAGTTAGACATTGTACAATTTATTTTGATTCATGATTAGGAAAATAATAACATCTATGCCAAAGCATATGTAAATATCTCAAAATCGCATCCTTGAGAACTAAACCTTCTGTCACTTATATATTTATTAGGAAATTAACATTTGATAGTTAGTCAATAGAATACAAAGCATTATGCAAATGGCACCAGTCATGAATTTTGTTGAGTTCAGCTGTCATATATACGAGGAAACTTACATTAATATTGCACAGAAACTAATAGTCTTTACAGACAATTGAATGCTTTCATTCCAGCAGAAAGCAAGTACTGCAATATTTGCAAAAATCAATGGCACTTACAGCAGCTATGTAATACAATTTTAGATACAGCGTGCTCCTATTATAACAAACACCGTTAAAACAAAATTTTTGATACAATGAAGTAAAATTCAGGTCCTAAAATAATCATCTATACATCTTTATATACTATATTTGTTCAGTTTTAACAATATTTCGAAATAACAGAAGAAAACTGCCAATCCAGAGGACTTTATTGTATTAAAACAGAAGTTTCTTGTATTATTCATCGTTAGAAAAAATGTCTTCTTTCTACAATGTGTAAAGCCCATCTCACCTGCAGACTTTCTTGGTCCCTTGAACTCAAACTCCTGACCCTTGCGGAAGATCTTGAGTGTGGGATAACCTGACACATCAAAGCGGGTTGCAAGGTCAGTTTCTGCAGTGGCATCTACCTTGGCAATAGGAACAGGTGGGTCATTTCCTTGCAAGATCTTGGCAGCACTTTCTAGCTCAGGAGCCAGCTGCTTGCAGTGGCCACACCTACATAGGAGGAATAGAGAGTTCACTTCATGCATATTGAAACCACTCATTCTTGATTTCTCATGCATCTCCATGCAAAGAAAAAAAAATATGAATAACAATATAGGAAAACAACATGATGTAAATAATGTAGAATTGTAAACAATGAATAAGAAAGATGTTTGAAAATATGTTAAAAATCAATAAAATTCAACTCTCTGTAACCTCCTGCATAGTTAAAATTCAAGCCAATGGAATATTATAATCACACTACTTGCAACTACCTGTGTGTACAAGTACCGCATTAAGTCATGCACAATGATCTTTCAAGTCTGAAAGAGGCACAGAATGTTCTGAAGAACAATGTACGTGCATCTCTACCAAAACTGCTTTAAAAAAAGGAAAAGAAGTATCGATTTGTAAAGATTGGTGATAAATCATACTTGTGCAGCTTTAATGAGGCAATCACATACACACTTGCAGGAATTCACAAAGGCAGTTTAAACCTAGTCCCAGGACTATGCAAATTTCCACAAATTTGAGTGACACATCACATGCAGTTGTATGCCACCAGACATCCAATGAGGGAACATGTGCTGCAGCATGACACAAGCATGTCCAAGTCAAGCCTATTTTGTGCTTGTTTCAGTCCACTGACTATATTAAAACTATAGTTTTAATTCAAACTACCTTTATGACTTTGGGCCATTATATCCAATACACATCACAACATCTTGCTTTAAGGAGGACTTGGACTGGAACCCCCCCCCCAAAAAAAAAAAAACAAACAAACAAAAAACAAACAAACAAACAAAAAAAAAAACAACAAACAAACAAACAAACATACAAACATACTTTTACATTTTGGGGATTTATGCTAGATCACATAAGCTGCTAAAAGATGTCAATCACTTTGGTTGAAATCAAATTCTATTGCAGTTTCAGCACCTTAACACTGATAAGGTCAAATAGGGAAAATATAAATTTGAATATATTGATTCCAATTCAACCTGAATATGAATCGCTACAATCATTTTTGGAGCAATGCATAATTGTATATCACATCCCCAAAAGTCCACACACCTAGCTAAAATTTTGTTGATCATCTAATAGCTAACTGGAAATATAGAAAAAAAAACAAACAAACCAGGAGGACCCGTATCACATCAAGTCTAAACTTCTGAACTTTAAAACCAGAGTTAAGATGGTATTAACATGTATAAGTATTTATCATTGTATGTTTGGTACCAATGTCAAATTAAGCCATTTTATCAGCAAGGACAAAAAATTACCAAGGAGCATAGAATTCGACGAGAATGAGTTCAGCCTCTGTGACGATGTCATCAAAGTTGTCTTGTGTTAGGGTGATGACAGCTTCTGGAGGAGGGGTCCAGTTAGGGTCTGATTGCTCCTTCATATACTCAACAATACCTGCATGTAAGACATTATAATCAGTTTAATACTTCTGGTCATTGGAAGAGAAACAGCAGAACCTACAATTTGCAAATCTGTTGAAACATGAAACCACTTATTATCATTACTATCATCATCATCAACATAAAGATGCCTTGAGTCATTTCCAAGTTACGGAGTAAAACATGAAATTTGCAATTTCACTTGACCTTGACTTTTGATCCGATGACCCAAAACTTTCCTAGAGAATCTTAATCTAGTAATACAGGTATACGTCAAGTTTTATGAAAATGCATTGAGACATTGCAGAGATATAATAAGAAATAACAAGGCAAGTGCCAAATTGTGTCTTGCCCATTCAGGTAAAAGAAATTAATGTGTTTCTAACTCCTGGAAGTTCATTGTCCCCACCTATGACCTTTGACCTTGTGGTGACCTCCAACTCCTCAAGAGACCTTTACCATCCAAGTTCGGTCACAAACTGACACAGGGATCAAAAGTTATGAGCCATAATCAAAACGCGCCGTAAAAACTTGACATTGGGCCCTAAAAGTTTGTTGACCCCTGTCTGTGACCTTTGACCTTGTGATGACTTTCAAATCCCCAAGGGACATCTACCATCCAAGTTTGGTCACAAACAGACATATGAAACAAAAGTTTTGAGCCATAATCAAAACGCGCCGTAAAAATGTAACATTGGGCCACAAAGTTCATTGACCCGTGCCTGTGAACTTTAACCTTGAGGTGACCTTCATGTTTGGCAAAATGTGTAACTTTGTATAGCCACTCTTCCCTCCAAGTTTGATTGAAATTGAAGACCTCAGTAGAGTTATTCAAGTTTTTGTAGTGTTACGGACGGACGACGGACAGACGGATGGACGGACGGATGACGGAAGGACAGACGCTGCAGGTGATCCCTTAGTTTCCCCACAACTCCAGTGGGCTCGACAAAAACACTCTGATAGCCAGCACTCAGCTCTTCATGGATATGTTGATCATCTAGCTATGCTCCTATATACAATGCCCTAACTTACGGCACAATGGCCCACGTTTAATCTGGAGGGTAATCTAAGAAAACTACAGTGTACATCCTTCTCCGAACAGCAACTGCTTAGACTGTGCAATCATCACAATCTGTCCAGAATTGTATTTTAAAAAACCCAACAACAACAACAAACACCACTCTGGTAAGGAAATGAAATACCAGGTACCTGTGATCATACACATTTAGTTGAAATTATTAGACATCAATGAGGTAGAATAGAATTTTTTTTTTTTTTTATAGCCAAATATGTCCAGACAAATCAGTTTGTGGTTTTTATTAAAAAGTTAAATGAAGATGTAAACAATTTGTGTCATTAAATCTTGTGTTCCTGCTAAAGCAGATCCCAATCATCAGCAGGTTAGCACTTTATTCCCCCATCTACACTGTATGAAAAAGTGTGTCTCATGAGAAGATGTAATAATTGCTATGTGTAAATCATAGCACCACAATCTTAATTTGTTCTAAAATCTCATAGCCTCCACTATCTAAACTTTGGCATAGGGGAAATGATCAATACACTAGCATGGTTAATACACTGCAAATATGGTCTACATGTTCCTGCTATGTGTACCATCGGCCATGTCTTTGCAGTTCAGTCTAAGTCCTACGAAATGACAGGAGATAATCAATTACTAACCAATTTCATCTCGAGGTCCACTGTAGTCAGATGGCTCCCCATTCCTGAATATCTTAAGAGTGGGATAGCCAGAGACACCGAACCGGCTTGCTAAATCTTTCTCAGCATCAGCATCTACCATGGCAAATGGGACTGAAGGGTCAGCGGCTGCCATGGTCTGGGCAGCTTTGGCATATTCTGGGGCAAGTCTCTTGCAGTGGCCACACCTATAAAAAATTGGGAAGAACATGATGCAATGTACTGTGGTAGGTTAAAGATACATGCACACAGCAATGACTTCATGCACATGACCACAGACACAACCTGCAGTGTATGAAGCTCTACTTATTGTCTGCCACTGTTTACTCTGATACATGGCAGCAGCTATCACTGTTCTTATTTTGAATTTGTGCTACACTGGGAATTACATATAATTTGAATTATGTAGTGTTCAGACCATGAAAACAGCATGATACCCTGTATAATCCTACCTTTGATGTTGCACAAGCATGTCCAGAATGTAACCCTATGTAAAGCTGTATCCCAGTGTTTCTGCTTTTACTTTCTGTATAGCATTGAAATCTGTCCTACAATGCAAATAAAATACTTAAATGTGAATATTTTCTTGAAGGTAGACACTCTAGATTACACAATGGAATAAATGCACAAAGGCAAGGTACACATATTTGCATGAACAATTATGCAATGTTCCTAGTCCTTAACAACATACCAATACTAAGTTTATTGAAACATACAGACTTTCATATCAGATCTCCACCTGATAAAGTTGAGGAACATTGGTTTTCTAATTCAGTATTCGTAAATTCATTCTATTTCCTTTCTATTTTCTAACTTTTGTATTCTGGTGAAATATAAAGCTGAGTGATTTACTTTATAACAAGTATTACGGAGATTTTTGGTTGACACTCCTACTTTGGCACCACACCCACACCAAATTCCCCCAGAATTTACCCAGTGACCTGCCCTCTCATTCTTCATTAACATGTCATGCTTGATGGAATGGTGTCTCATAAGTTAATGCAGAAAAATGAACTTCAGCAATTGATCTGTATGTGTAGTTCTCATTTGGCTTCACCTGAGCTGTACTATTTATCTTATCAGTGTACTGCCATCCTAAACCAATCCATGCCACAAATTAGTTAATTGTTGAACAAATCTGACAACATTACCATGGAGCGTAAAACTCAACGAGAATTATTTCCTTGCTGTTGACAACATCATCAAAGTTATTGGCATCCAGGACAAGCACACCATCCCGCTCTTCAATCTCACCAGGTTCACCTAGAAATTGAACAGTATGCAGAAAAGTACACAAGGAAAGTTATTAAGGGAAATGGGCATGTGATATACCCTAGTAGTTCTGAAAAGATAACATGTCTTAGTTCATGAATGTCAAAGCTAACTAGAGAGCACTCCAGTAAAAATGAACATGATCCTTATGGAATTCCCAGTACTGTAAAAGTGGATATTTTCGCGCGACTAATTTTTCACACTCGGCGGGGTAAGAAGAGTTTTGCGTGTTTTTTAATTCTGCGAAATCAAAACATCAACTACGGGAACATATGGCGAGCAAAAATATTCACATGCTTTTATTTTTGTGCTAGTTTCGGGTTGCGCGAAATACGCGAAAATTTCAACACCGCGAAAATTTCCACTTTTACAGTAGTGTACCACGAAATACAAATTCATTTTCCAAAACTATTTCATTGAGTATCTCATACAGCGCAGTCTAATAATAATGAACATGGTTATAATGAAATTCTCACTACTTTTTTAGCAGAAATTCAAATCCAAAAATCATCAGTTTTCTATCTTTATACCTCCTGGTATTTTACTACTTATTTCCACTTTTACAGTAGCTATGTAATTTCATGCCATGTATCTCTTAAGTTTCACGGACCTTTACACCGGAGTTGCAAATTAAAGTAAGTTATAATTGTGGCAAGTTGAAAGAAGTCACTTGAGAAATATTTGTGTGTGTGTGTGTGTATGTGTACATGTATCTGCCTCTGTCTGTTTGTGGTTGTGTGTGCTAAACATCTGTAGCATAGGAAGTACATTTCCCAAGCAACTTCATTTAACTTGCCACAGATCATTCCACCATTGACATTGTTTTTTAGCTCCCGGTTTATACTTGAAATATTTATCACCTATCATCACGCATGTGGTTGGTTCTCTACTATTTCTTCTATACACAGCTAGTCCCTCTGTCTTCGGTAATTAACTCTCTTGAAGATAATTATACTACATGTTATATATGCTGATACTCAAATTTACATAAACATACAACCAAATACCCAAGTTGAAGCACTCTGTAAACTTAGTAGTTGTGTTGATGATATTTGGTCCCACAATAACTACCTAAACTTGAATTGTGTCAAATCAGAATTCTTATTGTATACAATGTTCATTAGCCAGTACAGGAAGGGTAGTTCTCACACAGAATTTTCCTTTGAAGATAGTACTATCCCCAGCTCTTAGTCTGTAAGAGATCTCAGAGTTATTGTAGATTAGCATTTGAACTTTCAGCAACAAATCAACAACTCATGTTGTTCTGCTGCGTGGGGTATTTGTAAAATTTGTAAAATCCACAAATTACTGGATCAGTTTCCACTGAACGTCTTATTCATGTATTTACATCTTTTCATCTTGATAACTGTAAAGCATTCTCTTCTTGTTGGCCTTCCTGCTTCTAGTATCACACCATTTCAAATTCAAAGTACAGCTGCTAGGCTTGTAACCCTCACAAAAAAGATCTGACCACATGACAGGGTTACAAGCCTAGCAGCTGTTCCCACACATCAATGTATCCCCTTTAACATCCTGTTCATTGTTTCAAAGATGGAGTAATAATAATTTTGCCCCAACTTATCTCAAAGACTTGATTTCTCTCCACTCCTCCACTTCAACCCGTAATCCTCTCCGTTCTTCCTCAATCCACTAACAACAGACTATCACATGATCCATGTAAACTGTACCCGTTATATGGTGAAAGGACTTTTTCTGTTATTTCACCATTTCTTTAATTGGAATAAACTCCCTCATATCCAAAATGCTGAAAGTGTTGATAAGTTTGAATCATTGCTGAAAACTTATTCACTCAACCCTACTTTTTTGTTGTTAGATTTTATTTATATCATAAATATAGACAAAGCTGAACATAATGATAATGCTGTAGGCATTTCTAGGCCTATTTTGATTTAATATATATATATATATATATATATATATATATATATATATATATTTCATATTAATGCTCTTAGAAATGTCAGTATTAAAAGCTAGATTATACATAGAACTTCTAGACTCCTAAGCATTATTCAATATCATTAGACCCCTATTTCTAACGCTAGACATTATACAGTACAGCCACAGGTCGACAAGACCTTTTTCATTTTCAAAACATAACGTTGGGGCCAGAATAGCCCGACCAGACGCTGTTACGCTATGCGAAAACAGCGTCTGACGAGCGTGGCATGCAGCCTCAAAGTGAGGAACCTCAACACAACTACAAAACTTAGGAAAATGTATACTTTTCTCCTTTAAACAGAATACTTTACTCACGTTAAATGCATGTTTCTATTACAGAAGAATAGTTCGCCACACTGGGTCCATGGAGACCACTTGCGATAAGTCCATGGAACAAATAAATGACACTTTCTGGCGCAATTCCTGACCGTCGGTACGTTGCGACGTACCATGTACAGCGACTGGGCTGTGTATAGTTAGGCCTGGCGTGAAAGATTGTGTACCGTGTGGACATGCTGGATATGATGATCAATTTCGGTAAGTTTCATTGCGTACATTTGAATACTGATAGCATCAGATGTAGAGTAAATATTGAAAAGTATACTCGTTGAGTTTGAGGTGACAAAAATGATGTTAAGTATCAAAATTCAAAGCTATCGTAATACGATTACGTCGCTCTCCTAGTGGTTGGTGGTCGCGCGCGTACAGCCCTGTCGCGACGTACCATGTACAGCGACTGGGCTGTGTATAGTTAGGGCCAGAAGAGCAAAAACAGCCAAGCAGTTGCAGAAATAATTAAATGCAAGTGCTTCATGCCAAATGTGAAGATACACATTCACCTGGAATACTATAAATTCAGTCACCAGCTATAAAATGCACAGCGACAACACAGTGCAGTTCTCTAACGTTAGGCCCAGGCCCAGGCTATGAGACTGCATGCCATAGCCAGGGCATAGCCATTCACTGCTCTGGGTCATTGGGATACGGTTATCTGATAGGAGAAAGTAGCCGTAGACTCTGTATTAAATCAAAAATGGCATGCAAAGTGTCGTGTCTACCAAGACCTAGCGTAGTTTCTAGCCAGTTTAAAAAAAAAATATAATGTCTACAATTACCTGGTATCTGCACATGCTCATGTTGTAGGTGTAAACTAGCTTGATTGTAGGCAAGTGTATTTATTAGGCGACATCTGACGGTTACCGGTACCTCCTCCCCTTCACTGCCTTCAGCCCCTGGAGTTCCGGGCACCAGATGACTCTATCCTCGCTGCCATGAAACGAGGCTAAAGTGATTCCGGCAATTATGCCCCTCAAATATTTTGTTATCTTGATCATATTATCATAGTTTCTCTGCGAATACGTACCTTCTGCTTCATCATCACCCTGAGGTGTTACAAGACCGACTTGCAGACTCGCCACAGCCAAAAACAAGGCAAGCAAGGTTAGCTTTCGGGGATACATCTTGCTCGTCGTATTTTGTTGGAGTTCGACGCTAGCTCCACCTCTCTGCGATCACACAGTACAGTGATGAAACGCGACCCCCATACCCATGCAGTAGTTTAGTAGTACATGTATCTAGATAACCGGAGTGTACCTCTGTGATAGTTATATGAAAGCCAAAACGATGTAGTTCTTCAAATAAGCATAACTTTTTTTTTCTATCATCCTGTTAAAGTGGTGAAAATATGTATTCAATTTTCATCGATTGTATGACACATCATGTTGCCTTCGTATAATTCAGATTAGATGAAATTTTAACAAGTTGGTGCGCATTAATATGGACCAATTTACCTAGCCTAAAACGTGAACCAATGAAGAGCTGACAAGTTGCCGTGCAGTGTGTCGTCTGCTACAGAGTCGAAATACACGTGTACAACGGTGATACATCAACTACAGGTTCGTGAGTTTGGCAAGCTTTCACAATCGCATAAATCAAGTCGATATGTTTTCACATCTCCAGTGGAAATAGGCATGAATTACAAGGGGGGGGGGGGGGGAGGGGGACAACGCTATGTATTAACCGCACATTGAATTATATGAAATTTTTATTGTGTTGAAAACCGACCCGTGAAATGTTGAGTCATTATCATAATGTCATTTTTCCAACTCTCAGTATAAGTTATTAGAGCTGTACAACGAGTAATGATTTAAGTCTCTGAGCCCTGAAGAAAAGATCCAAACGAAACTTAACCCTATATAAGGGCGGGGTATGAACCACCCCCCCCCCCCCTCCCCGACATTTTCCGCGACCATTCTGCCGCGCGATTTTTTATTTTTTTTTTGACCGCGCCGCTCGCTGACTTTTTACTTTCAAGTCTCACACATCATAACACCATTTTCGCGAAAATCGGACATACGACGCTGCACGACCCTTTATACATGCTTGTCAGACCGAAAATGGCTCAAAAACGTGATTTTTTTTTTTGGTACAAAGTCTATGCAAATAGAGTTTTCTCACCTTATTCAAGTTTATGATTATTTTCACTTTTAATGGCTGAAATCAATCAATTTCAGCATAATTATGCTTAGAATAGGTTCTGTAATAAATTCTGTGGAAAAAAAAAACACCGAAAAACCCCGAAAGGTCGAAAAACAAAGAAATACATAAAACAATAGAATACAGAAGAAATTAACTTTGATACCGGATTTTTTTTTCGAGTACATTGTTAGGAATCACAAGGAATGCTTTAATAAGTTTCTGAATTAGAGCAAAATTTATGATTTCACGCATATTATAGGTTTTCCCGGCCAATTTCGCACTTTTGTCAGTCCATTTGATAAAAGGTTCATTCAATTTAGCGAAAATCCTCGTCACTGCACATTCTGTCATTCAAAATTGCAACTTGTTCGTTCAATTTAGCATTTCGGTCAATGAAATTCGCACATGTGCCTTTCGAATTCGTAAAACGGGCATTCAAATTGGCACGTGCTCTTCAGTCATTCAAATTCGCCAGCACTGGCGGAAAATGGTATTTCAGTCATTCAATTTCGCGTATATGGGCAGTCAAATTCCAAATATGTTCATTCAAATTGGCGTAATGTTATTTCTATTTTGAAAAGGTGAGAACCGTGATTTATGCGTATTTAAATGTGAATTTTTGTTTCATCCACACACTGTTAAGTATATAGTAAAGGTATCTTTGACCCTAAATAACTCAAATTTGTTGTTCTGTAACGCCCCTCTTCTTCCATACATGTTATCAGAACTATACATGCCATGCTTGCACCAGTACCATAGATTCTGCGTATTTAAATGTGAATTTTTGTTTCATCCACACACTGTTAAGTATATAGTAAAGGTATCTTTGACCCTAAATAACTCAAATTTGTTGTTCTGTAACGCCCCTCTTCTTCCATACATGTTATCAGAACTATACATGCCATGCTTGCACAAGTACCATAGATTCACTTCACTTTCTTATGTCCAGTCATGGCAGCACGAGTTAGATACAGGCGTATCTCTCAAGAAACAGGGAAAGAATCATAGAAGCATTTGAGGGTAATAACCTTGACAAATTGATGGCTAGAGCTGATCCAAGAACTTTTATTTATTCCTAATGATAATTAACGCAATCTAGCACCCACCAAATGAAAATAATGAAACATGCAGATGAAAGAAATAATCATGTAAATTGAAACCTCCTTCTCCCAATTATTGACAAAACAAACTTAAGATCAATGTATCTGTGAATGAAATTATGCTATCGAACATTATAAACACATACACTTATTTTGAAAGTACTGTTGCAAAGGTGATATCAGAATAAAAGCATAAACGTGTCTGCTAAATTGACTGCAGTAAATGCGAAATTGGATGCCCAAGAATGAATTCGAATGAACGAGCGCAGCGTTTACGTGATCACGTGACTATATCGTGCTAAATTGAATGAACGATTTGCGAAATGGTGCTTGTCTTACGAATTTGAACCGAAAAGGTGCTGATTCGAATGATGTAAAAGGTAATTTGAATGCTCCAAAATGAATTTGAATGAAAAGATTATAAAATTGAAATACCGAACATGCCGTCTAGGCTAAATTGTGCTAAATTGAATGCAGCAATTAGGAATTGGACTGAAAAAAGTGCGAAATTGGCCGGGAAAACCTATATTATTGATACAGAATATAAAAAATGGAAAAAAATCTTTCATAGTTTGGTAGATTAGTAATGTATGTGTCAATTTTCAGGTTCATTGCGCGATCGACGAAATCGGGGGGGGGGGGAGGTTGAATCAACCCTCCTTCGGCCACAGAACAGGCCAAAAAGCCCTGCGAAATGCAAATACACCCATGCACCTATGTAAGTCTAAAATATATATTACATATATATCTATATATCTATATATATATATATATATATATATATATACACGTATAGCTACGTATAGGGTTAGGATAAGGGTAACCCTTAACCCTAACCCTATACATGATTTTATTGCAGGAATTTTATTCAATTTCATTTCATTTCCCATTTGCACAGAAGTCAATTTGCAATATGACATTTGGATACAGAATAAACAAAAATCTTGCCTTCGTTTTACTTGGTCTCTCATTTTCATCAATTCGAAACTCTGCACGATAGGGCGTTTTGAAGGCGATAAGAAGCTTAGGTACAAGATCGGCTGCCATGATAATAACATAATGTTTGTCAAACATTGAATAGTGGAAAACAAAGGCACAAAATGAATAAGAAATATTTGCAGCCATGCAGGCATATACATTTTACAGGTAGGAACGCATGCAGTATATCGTTGAAATCCCATGCATGGGATATCGAAAACTATGGTTATGGTGAAGACAGCAATAATGACATAATGAAAATAAATCCTGCCTATTTAATGTAGCAGTGATCACTAAAGAAGCAAGTCTATAGGTGTTGTGTGCCAGTGTAAAAAAGGTATATCTACATACTTATTTGTCATTAAATTCTGATGTTAGTATACTGATGTCTTCCTTTCAGTCATTTCGGTGTGGGTTTGTTGAAAAAAAAAACACATTTCACGGCTTAAACACGTAAAACTAACACATTGAAGAGAGTTATTCAGTGATCTTAAATTCATGACATTCATGAAATTCATATCTGTATCATAATAGCATCACCGTTATTATAATATAGGTTTTCCCGGCCAATTTCGCACTTTTTTCAGTCCAATTCCTAATTGCTGCATTCAGTTTAGCACAATTTAGCCTAAATGGCATGTTCGGTATTTCAATTTTATAATCTTTTCATTCAAATTCATTTTGGAGCATTCAAATTACCTTTAACATCATTCGAATCAGCACTTTTTTCAGTTCAAATTCGTAAGACAAGCACCATTTCGAAAATCGTTCATTCAATTTAGCATGATATAGTCACGTGATGACGCATACGCTGCGCTCGTTCATTCGAATTCATTCTTGGGCATCCAATTTCGCATTTACTGCAGTCAATTTAGCAGACACGTTTATGCTTTTATTCCTTTTTTTTTTCATTTTCATTCATCATAGGTATTGTTTGCAAACATCATAACATTTCATATTTTCGTATTCATTCTTTATTCTGATATCATTTTTGCAACAGTACTTTCAAAATAAGTGTCTGTGTTTATAATGTTCGATAGCATTATTTCATTCACAGATACATTGATCTTAAGTTTGTTTTGACATTAATTGGGAGAAGGAGGTTTCAATAATACATCGTGATTATTTCTCTCATCTACAGGTTTCATTATTTTCATTTGGTGGGTGCTATATTGCGTTAATCATCATTAGGAATAAAGTTCTTGGATCAGCTCTATAGCCATCAATTTGTCAAGGTTATTACCCTCAAATGCTTCTATGATTCTTTCCCTGTCTTCTTGAGAGATACGCCTGTGTCTAACTCGTGCTGACATGAGTGAACATAAGAAAGTGAAGTGAATCTATGGTACCGGTGCATGTATAGTTCTGATAACATGTATGAAAGAAGAGGGGCGTTACAGAACAACAAACTTGAGTTATTTATGGTCAAAGATACCTTTATCATATGCTTAACAGTGTGGATGAAACAAAAATTCACATTTAAATACATATAAATCACGGTTCTCACCTTTTCAAAATAGAAATAACATTACGCCAATTTGAATGAACATGTTTGGAATTTGACTGCCAATACGCGAAATTGAATGACTGAAATACCATTTTCCGCCAGTGCTGGCGAATTTGAATGACTGAAGAGCACGTGCCAATTTGAATGCCCGTTTTACGAATTCGAAAGACACATGTGCGAATTTCATTGATCGAAACGCTAAATTGAACGAACAAGTTGCAATTTTGAATGACAGAATGTGCAATGACGAGGGTTTTCGCTAAATTGAATGAACCTTTTATCAAATGGACTGACAAAAGTGCGAAATCGGCTGGGAAAACCTATAATTCTGGAAAACAGCATTCTGCAGCCACAATCCGCCATAGCCCCGTAAACGAGGAAGTTTTCCTAAAACACATGTTCATGATTCAGCATGCAAAAGCATAAAATTCTGATATATGTATATGTATATATATATATATATATATATATATATATATATATATATATAGAGGTTACAGCTCGTTATTCCGAAGGTTCGTTATTCCGAAGGCTCTTTATTCCTAAGATTCGTTATTCCGAATGTTCATTGTTCCGAATTTCATTTTCGGATTAACCAATCTTCGCGAATAACGAACCTTAGGAATAACGCCACAAATTTTCGGAATAACGAACCTTCGGAATAGCGAACCTTCGGAATAACGAACAGCACCCATATATATATATATATATATATATATATATATATATATACATAATTTTATATATATCAAAATTTTGTGCTTCTGCATGCTGAATCAATGTGTTTACACATTGATTCAGCATGCTGAAGCACAATCTTACTTAAATTCTGGTTAATTTCTAACGCTACGCACCCATAGGACTTCTGCAACTACTTTCCCTGTATACGTCCGGTAGATTAGTATTTTTTGTTATTTTGTTGTTGTTGTTGTTGAATCGTGTTCTAGAAGGATACTGAAATAAATCTTAATTGCTTGGTTTCCATCTCGGCAACCTTAGACATTAATTAATAGCCTAATTAGCATAATCATGTAAATAGCATATATATATACACAACATTTACTACACTGCTAAAATTAATTAAGGAATCCTGAATAGACGAAAAAATAAGACTTTTTAAAGGGAAATCCAGTCCAATTAGAAGTGACTCTGATAAGAAAGAGTAAAATATTACGAGTACAACTGTAAAATTTTGATCGAAATTAGGTGAAAAATAAGGAAGTTATGACATTTTGAAGTTGTGCTATTTTTTTTTTCAGGAAAAAGTTCTTGAACGACCAATATGAATATGCAAAATGGCAAAGTGAGCATGTCATCTCCTCCAAAACTTGCCATTTAGTTTGTACATAGCACAATTTTGAAATTTCAAGTTTTTAATTCAAACGCAATTATGCCCGAGGCTCAAATCCAGATATATCTCACTGATCACTATTCTAAAGTTATTCAACCAGGAATAGCACCATGTTTCAGACTTCAATGACACAAACATTGAATTTTCGACATTTTTTGTACACGATCAATGGAAAATTTTGAGGTTATGACATGGTCAGCTCACTCATTTGCATATTCATATCCACTGTACAAGAACTGTTTTGCAGAAATTAGCAAAACTTCGAAATGTCATAATTTCCTTATTTTTCATCCGATTTCAGTCAAATTTTCACCGTTGAACTCGTAACATTTTACTATTTTTTATCAGAATATCTTATCTTGGGACTGTAGTTCCAATTTAAGGTTTTAGTATAGGAATCCATTTCAAATTTTTGAATTAGTGAACAAAGTGAGCAAATTAGTTCACTTTAAATAAATAAATAAATAAATAAATAAATAAATAGATAAATAAATAAATAAATAAAAAAAAATAAATGAATAAGAGAGTATTGCTCAATAACGGCATCATCGTGATCTGTCACTGCCACTCCAGCCGCTTCATGTATCCCCATACAATGTACATGCCATTGACGAACCACTCATGGAAAATAGACCTGACTAGCAGACCTCACTTCTTGATATCTTCTTGTAAATATCATCATTTAGTGTATCGTTCAGCTTAAGGGAAGAGGTTTATGATGTCCAAAGAACAAAGCCATATTTTCTGAGTTTTTATATAATATTTATTATACGCCTTTTATTTCAACCTATAAATTTTGTCAGCAGATTGGTACCCTCAAGTTTTTAGGGCAGACCCTGGTTTGCATGTGTTTTGAAATGTATCCGGAGATTACAACGTTTTCTTTTCAGACATTCTTGTGTTTGGCCTCGTCGTTATTTCGCCCGATCAAATAAACAACAAAGACAAGTAAAATACTGGTGTGTAAAATTACGTCTATCATGTCTCTCTCGACGTTGCGTATGAACGACCTTCCGCGTCTGTATTGTACTGTTGTGCTTGATCATTGCATTGACTATTCTGTGTGTGCTAATTAATTAAGCTTTACTCTTAATCGAGTCATTCAAATGCATACATTTCAAATAGAAATGTGCCTCAATACACGGGAAATTAAAGCAGAATACCCAAAGGTAGTCATTATGCAAGACTTTTTCTCTCGTTCACACTCATTCCCATTCTTTGACGTTCTTAGAAACAGTTGGTACAATGATTGCAATCAGTAGTGTGACCCAAACATATCTCTTTTCATATTCCCTAGTATATTGCAAGTGTAAAATAAACGCCTGTACATTGTTAGTGACGTTCATTTGCTCTTCATGAACAAAATATTTAATCTTTATTTTTTATAATGTCCACCTGCATAGTGGATTTAATTTTGTCAGAAATTAGGTATCAACCTCATGATATATACCACAGTTTTTCCCGTATATTTCTAAACTTCTTCCGCTCAATCTTATACAGATTTGTATTTTAATTTACTCCCGAGAAAGCTGGAGTATCCAAATCCTGGTTTCAAATTCCCTTTTTGTCGATCATGATTGCTGAAAGATGAATTTTTTTTTCTCGGATACGTGTGCAGCGAGTGTGACAGATGAATTCGAATTAGTGGCATATACCTGCAGTACAGCTTTGAGCAGGAGTCTGGGCCACTGCCAGTTTCTCTCTCTGTTTTCTTCTCTCCCTCCCCCTCCCCCCCTCTCTCTCTTTCTCACTTTACGCCTCTCCCAATCTCCCTCTTTGCTGGTCTCCCATTTTCTCTCTTTTGCACTTTGTACCACTTCATCCTCCTGTCTCAAGCATGAGCAAGGCTAATTCCTATGTCAAGACTTTTTAGTTGCCACGCCAACGCATATTGATTTATAATTCCAGCTTCTGGTAGGAGTCTCGCTTCTAACTCCCTCTCGCACTCGGTTCCTAATCTCCTTCTGTCCCTGTCTCTCCTTATCTATTTATTCCTTCTCCCACTCCCTGTTCTCTTAGAAGTGGTATCCTTGAAGCAATTCAATTTATCATGTTTGAGAAGAAATGACATTTTAGGTATTTTGTAAGCGTCATTGTGTAAGGTGTTAAAAAATTCTAGTAATGCTTATGCTCCACGGGAAGGCACATATAACGCTTCCATCAAAATGCAGTGAAAAAGAGCAATAGAGGATAAAATGCATAGAAACTGCAGCCATAAAAGAATGGAAATACATTCAGCAATTAAAAGAAAGATGTTTACAAATCTAGCACTTCCTCACTTCCCTCTTTACTGCCGTTCCTCAGAATAATATGGCTTCCATGAATGATGGAATTTCGCGTCAAAAGAATGTATTGCGAGAGTGAAAGCGGTATATACAATACAGGTGTACTTACATCTTCATTATAGTCTACGTGAAGACTCCACAACGCCTCGATAGAAAAAAAAATAGCAGTAAACGAGGATTTAGCGAATGGACATCAAAACACAAGAGTAATGAACATACAAATAAAGTTACTTTGATAGAGAGAGAGCGAGAGAGAGAGAGAGAAAAAAAAAAGATGGGGAGGGGGGGGGGGGCTGAAATTATTTTGAGGCTTTCGTTAGCCAAATAGTCACACATGTATTTTCTTCTTTCATGAGACCTAATGCGTCAAATATGAATAATGCATGCTTGAGAAAAATTTGCATGAAAACATGATTCATTTCTACCAATTCTACCGATAGTCGAAAAACAAGCATTCAGCTCTCCCGACTTAGCATTAGACAATGGACTCATATGCACCATTGAATTCACACAAAATAACCGAAGTGCTGCAGTGAGTGTTGTTCGGGGGGGGGGGGGGAGGTATTTACAGATAATGCTGTATGCGATGGAAAGCCCTTTGTTGTCATTTATTTAGAATAAGCTATGAGACATAACCAAAACATTGAAGACTAATATCGTGAGTATGCTCAGGCTGCACGCAGTCCAATGGCTATGGGAAGTCAACATTACAAAATGATACACATTTTGATAATAAGTACCTCAAACTGATTTCACTGTTTTCATTCCTCTCTACATTACATACATTTTGTTTACGCGTATAAGTCCTTCACCACTGACAGGGTTTTGAAGTTTTTGAAGGGGGAGGTGAAGTAATTTAGAAAGAGAGAGTCCATCACTTTTATGAATGTACTTGCGCTTCTAGCATTTTAAAGGTCTAAGTGCAGGGCACAAAGTCGTCTTTTTCGGGGGGGGGGGGCTAGGAAGGTTTTTTTGGTCCGTTTCTCCCAACATTCCGCTGATGAACACCATTGCTCTAGTTAGCTGCATGGTCAGGCAAGCTCATGATCATGTGCTAATTTAAGACCTTAGTCACAACCGAACCGTCAGTAACAATCTCTTTTACCCCCTCCCTTCATGTTTGTGTAAATTCCTTGAAGCATGAAGGCCATTGTTATCTGCCAAGTTGGGCATGTCGGGAGAGCTAACTGGCTCCTTATTTATTATCTATCTATCTGGTTAAAATGGAAGCATATTTTCAAATTCAGTTTTCTCGAGAGGGCATTGATCATTTTTGACGCATGGGATATCGTATGAAAGGAAAAAGAATGGCTATTACGGCTATGATTTTATTTTTTTTTGCAAAAGATTGCTGAGAAAGTATGAAAAACTCATTCAAAGTCGACATTTAATCGTTCAAATAAAAATTTAGTATCACTAGTGTCTATTGTTCTAACTCAGTCATGCACGAATTTTCAACAATGAGTTGTGCATCAAAAATAAAATGAGAGAAGAGAAGTGTATCTTTCAGTCCATGTACAACTCATAAAGCAAATATGTAATTGTGTTACATTGTAGCATGTTTCATCGTCATTTCATTTATATCTATAGGCCTAGTTGATGCACTCTACAAATTAGTTTATCCCCTCTAACTGATAACATTATAAGACATAGACATTTCAGTCACACACAAGTACCGTGTCGCAAATAAAGTTAGAGGAACTTTATGCCCACAGATGCTGAATCAAGTCAAGTAATCAGGGAAAGGCACTGAATACTTCTTCAGTATGCAGTCAATTTACACTATGGAGTGCTTGTGTCAGTCGAGTCGAGACGAGAGAAAAAACACAAGGCACTGTTGACATTGGCCACAGCCTTTCACTGCAATTGATGAATTGATAGCGGCAAGATCAGACGTCTAGCGTTCTGGCATTCGCACTTGACAAATCCACTCTGAGAGAAGCGCCGTAACTCTCGTCTTATTTTAGATACCAAGAATCTCCCTAGCAGAAAGAAAAAAAACAAAATATTGCACACATTTCTTTCGAACTAAGACACGCAAATCTCAAATCCAAAGCTTACTGACATAACAAAACAGTGACTGTTTTGGATGACGTGAAACAGGTGTAGAAGGAGTGACAGAGAGGGAGAGGGGAGAGAGAAAACCAGTGAAACCATACAGCCTGTGCAATAAGGGATGCACTCAACCCAAGGTATAATAACCTGTCTAGCAACTCATATTTCTCAGCTACAGCAAGAAAGACACACCCACTGTTTGTGGGATATTCTTCATTTGAAATTCATTCGATGTTATAGGCTCTTCTTCACAATGAAATCAATTCGAACGAGAATAAGCAACATGTTCTTCTCATCTGTGATGCTGAATAATTTTTTTTTTTAAAGACATACAACACAATATTTATGAGGTTTTTTTTCTGCAAATAAAACCATGTACTAGTATACAAAAATGATGTATCACTGTCATTAGGTTTTTGACATAACTCCATACAGAGATAGACAGATCCAGACAAAAAAAGTACATGATAAAAACATAGACAACTCAACTAGATGACCGTGGGAGGTTCAATTCCGGCGGGACCCTATTGATAACCTAAGGGTCTTATTACTGGTGTCGGTCTCAGTGTCTCATTAAGGTACATTTGAATTATAATCTTCAGTGATAATGTTTCTCCATAGCGAAAAAAAAAAAGAATCTCGGATAAGAGTTTTGTGCAGGATAACATGATATTTAGAATAAAGAGGTTAGCTGATATTCCTGCATTTTGTTTTGCACATTATTTTTACCGAGTAGTGGGGTTAATTCATTCAGTTGCAAATACTAACCTTCAAATCAAACTTATTTCTCCATTCTAATTGCAAAATTATTTACCCTTCTACAGAGCAGTATCAACTGGATATTGTACCACCACACTGCTCACCATAACACCAGATTCCATATTTTCGGTACTTTATATCATGTGGAAAGAAGGAAAAGAATGTGTGCATTGTGTCACGGTCATTAGGTTCTTGACATAACTGCAAATAAATACAGAGACAGACAGATACAAGACTTCAACCTGGATGACCGTGGCAGGTTAAATTCCTACCGGGCTCTATTGATAACCGAAGGGTTTTACTGGTGTAGTGTCTCATTAAAATGCATCATCATCTGACAATGTTCCTGCATATAGCTATTAAGAAAATACACTCCCATATAGTAGTATAATGCAGGGTAATATTAAATTATGCCTGTTAGATTAACACCTAATTATTGTATCATAATAGTGTAAACTAGAAGAATGAGAAAATGATAGTGCTCTAATGATCTGTGTTTACACATGATAAACAAGACAAGATGAATCAAGCCAAAATAAGATTTGAATAGAGTGGGTAAATATTTTTTTTCCACCGTAGGAAAAAGCTGATGTTTATGACAAACTGTATGTATTATCTGCCATGGAGCATCAGAGTTTAATGATTAGCCGATTGTTTCTAAAGTGTAGGGTTGTTAGGGTTTTCAGGGTAAGGGTTATTATGGGACTTTGAATTTGTTGGGGTTATTAGGGTTTTCAGGGTCGGGGTAGTTAGGGTTTTGAATTTGTTTGGAGGTTTGGGGTTATTAGGGTTTTAGAGTGCGAGGTTATTAGGGTTTTGAGGGCATTATGCTGTTGGGTTTTTTGGGATTCAAAACCCTCAAAACATGCACCCTCATAACCCTAATAGCCCCACCCTGGAAACCCTAATAACCCCAACAAATTCAAAACCCTTAATACCTTACCCTCAAAACCCTAATAACCCCGCAATCCGAAATCCTAGTAACCCCATAGTCAAAACCCTAATAACCCCAACCCTCAAAACCCTAATACCCTTAACAAATTAAAAAACCCTAACAACATATGCCATCAAAAACCCTAATAACCCCGCTCTCTAAAAACCTAGTAACCCCATATTAAAAACCCTAATAACCCCACCCGTCAAAATCCTAATACCCTTAACAAATTAAATACCCTAACAACATATGCCCTCAAAACCCTAATAACCCCGCTCTCTAAAACCCTAGTAAAATATTCAAAGCCCTAATAACCCCAACCCTCAAAACCCTAATACCCTTAACAAATTAAAAACCCTAACAACATATGCCCTCAAAAACTTAATAACCTCGCACTCTAAAACCCTAGTAACCTTATATTCAAAACCCTAATAACCCCAACCTTCAAAACCCTAATAACCCCGACCCTGAAAACCCTAATAACCCCAAGATATTCAAAACCCTAGTAACCCCATATTCAAAAACGGTTATAACCCCAACCCTGAAAACCCTAATACCTCGAACAAATTCAAAACCCTACAAACCTTTACCATCAAAACCAAAATAGCCCCATATATTAAAACCCTAGTAACCCCATATTCAAAACCCTAATAGCCCTAACTCTAAAATCCCTAATACCCCGAACAAATTCAAAACCCTAAAAAACTAATCCTTCAAATCCCTAATAAATCCGCACTCTAAAACCCTGGTGACCCCATATTCAAATTCCTAATAACCCTCAATCCTCCAAACCCTAATACCCCGAACAAATTAAAAATCCTAAAAACCTACAGGGGACCTACCCTCAAAACCCTAATAACCCCGCACTGTAAAACCCTACTAACCCTATATTCAAATCCCCCAATAACCCCAACCCTCAAAAACTAATACCCCAAACAAACTCAAAACCCTCAAAACATTCACTCTCAAAACCCTAATATCCCCACTCTGAAAACTGTACTAACCCAAACAAATTCAAAACCCTCAAAACTCTAATAACCCCTCCCCAATTTAAAACCCTAGTAACCCCATATTCAAAACCCTAACAAGCCCAACCCTCATAACCCTAATACCCTAATAACCCCGACCCTGAAAACCCTAATAACCCAAAGAAATTCAAAACCCTTATAACCAAAACCCTGAAAACCCAAATACCCCGAACAAATTCAAAACCCTAAAAACCTATACCATCAAAACCCTAATAACCCCACACATTAACACCCTAGTAACCCCATATTCAAAACCCTAATAACCCTAACTCTCAAAACCATAATACCCCGAACAAATTCAAAACCCTAAAAACCTATACCATCAAAACCCTAATAACCCCGCACTATAAAACCCTAGTAAACCTATATTCAAAACCCTAATAACCCCTAACCTTAAAACCTTCATACCCCGAACAAATTAAAAACCCTAAACACCTATACCCTCAAAACCCTAATAACCCCGCACTATAAAACCCTAGTAACCCTATATTCAAATCCCCCAATAACCCCAACCCTCAAAACCCTAATACCGAGAACAAATTCAAAACCCTCAAAACATTCACTCTCAAAACCATAATATCCCCACTCTGAAAACTGTACTAACCCAAACAAATTCAAAACCCTCAAAACCCTAACCCCTCCCCAATTTAAAAGCCTAGTAACCCCATATTCAAAACCCTAACAACCCCAACCCTCAAAACCCTAATACCCTAATAACCCCGACCCTGAAAACCCTAATAACCACAAGAAATTCAAAACCCTTATAACCATAACCCTGAAAACCCTAATATCCCAAAACAAATTCAAAACCCTAAAAACCTATACCATCAAAACAATAATAACCCCACACATTAAAACCCTAGTAACCCCATATTCAAAACCCTAATAACCCTAACTCTCAAAACCCTAATACCCTGAACAAATTCAAAAATCTAAATCCTACACCCTCAAAACCCTAATAACCCCGCACTATAAAACCCTAGTAACCCTATATTCAAAACCCCAATAACCTAAACCCTCAAAACCCTAATACCCCGAACAAATTCAAAACCCTAAAAAACCTATACCATCAAAACCCTAATAACCCCACAGTAAAACCCTAGTAACCCCATATTCAAAACCCTAATAACCCTAACTCTCAAAACCATAATACCCCGAACAAATTCAAAACCCTAAAAACTTATACCATCAAAACCCTAATAACCCCACAGTAAAACCCTAGTCACCCCATATTCAAAAACCTAATAACCCTAACTCTCAAAACCCTAATACCCCGAACAAATTAAAAACCCTAAAAACCTATACCATCAAAACCCTAATAACCCCGCACTATAAAACCCTAGTAACCCTATATTCAAAAACCTAATAACCCCTAACCTTAAAACCTTCATACCCCGAACAAATTAAAAACCCTAATAACCCCTAACCTTAAAACCTTCATACCCCGAACAAATTAAAAACCCTAAAAACCTATACCATCAAAACCCTAATAACCCCGCACTATAAAACCCTAGTAACCCTATATTCAAAACCCTAATAACCCTTAACCTTAAAACCTTCATACCCCGAACAAATTAAAAACCCTAAACACCTATACCCTCAAAACCCTAATAACCCCGCACTATAAAACCCTAGTAACCCTATATTCAAAACCCTAATAACCCTTAACCTTAAAACCTTCATACCCCGAACAAATTAAAAACCCTAAACACCTATACCCTCAAAACCCTAATAACCCCGCACTATAAAATCCTTGTAACCCTATATTCAAATCCCCCAATAACCCCAACCCTCAAAACAATAATACCCCGAACAAATTCAAAACCCTCAAAACATTCACTCTCAAAACCCTAATATCCCCACTCTGAAAACTGTACTAACCCAAACAAATTCAAAACCCTCAAAACCCTAATAACCCCTCCCCAATTTAAAACCCTAGTAACCCCATATTAAAAACCCTAACAACCCAAACCCTCCAAACCCTAATACCCTAATAACCCCGACCCTGAAAACCCTAATAACCACAAGAAATTCAAAACCCTTATAACCAAAACCCTGAAAACCCTAATACCCCGAACAAATTCAAAACCCTAAAAACCTATACCATCAAAACCCTAATAACCCCACAGTAAAACCCTAGTCAACCCATATTCAAAACCCTAATAACCCTAACTCTCAAAACCCTAATATCCCGAACAAATTCAAAACCCTAAAAACATATACCCTCAAAACCCTAATAACCCCGCACTATTAAACCCTAGTAACCCTATATTCAAAACCCTAATAACCCCTAACCTTAAAACTTTCATACCCCGAACAAATTCAAAACCCTAAACACCTATACCCTCAAAACCCTAATAACCCCGAACTATTAAGCCCTAGTAACCCTATATTCAAAACCCCAATAACCTAAACCCTCAAAACCCTAATACCCCGAACAAATTCAAAACCCTCAAAACATGCACCCTCAAAACCCTAATAACCCCACACATTAAAACCCTAGTAACCCCATATTCAAAACCCTAATAACCCTAACTCTCAAAACTCTAATACCCCGAACAAATTCAAAACCCTAAAAACCTATAACCTCAAAACCCTAATAACCCCGCACTATAAAACCCTAGTAACCCTATATTCAAAACCCTAATAACCCCTAACCTTAAAACCTTCATACCCCGAACAAATTCAAACCCTAAACACCTATACCCTCAAAACCCTAATAACCCCGAACTATTAAACCCTAGTAACCCTATATTCAAAACCCCAATAACCTAAACCCTCAAAACCCTAATACCTCGAAAAAATTCAAAACCCTCAAAACATGCACCCTCAAACCCTAATAGCCCCACCCTGGAAACCCTAATAACCCAAAAAATTCAAAACTCTCAAAACCCTAATAACAGGCCCCCCCCCCCCCACATCTAAGACCCTAGCAACTCCATATTCAAAATTCTAATAACCCAACCCTCAAAACCCTAATACCCCGAACAAATTAAAAACTCTAAAAACCAATACACTCAAAACCCTAATAACCCCGCACTCCAAAACCCTAGTAACCCCATATTTAAAACCCTAATAACCCCGACCCTGAAAATCCTAATAACCCCCAAAAATTCAAAACCCTTAATACATTACCCTCAAAACCCTAATAACCCCGCAATCCGAAACCCTAGTAACCCCATAGTCAAAACCCAAATAACCCCAACCCTCAAAACCCTAATATCTCAAACAAATTCAAAACCCTAAAACCCTTTTCATTTAATACGGTAATAACCCCACACTCTAAATCCCTAGTAACCCCATATTCAAAACCCTAATAACCCCAACCCTAAAAACCCTAATACCCTCAGCAAATTAAAAAACCCTAAGAACATTATGCCCTCAAAACCCTAATAACCCCGCTCTCTAAAACCCTAGTAACCCTATATTCAAAACACTAATAACCCTAACCCTCAAAACCCTAATACCCTTAACAAATAAAAAAAAAAACCCTAACAGCATATGCCCTCAAAACCCTAATAACCCCGCACTATCAAACCCTAGTAACCCTATATTCAAAACCCCAATAACCTAAACACTCATAACCTAATACCCCGAACAAATTCAAAACCCTCAAAACATGAACCCTCATAACCATAATAGCCCCACCCTGGAAACCCTAATAACCCCAACAAATTCAAAACCCTTAATACCTTACCCTCAAAACCCTAATAACCCCGCAATCCGAACTTATAGTAACCCCATAGTCAAAACCCTAATACCCTTAACAAATTAAAAAACCCTAACAACATATGCCCTCAAAACCCTAATAACCCCGCTCTCTAAAACCCTAGTAACCCCATATTCAAAACCCTAATAACCCCACCCGTCAAAATCCTAATACCCTTAACAAATTAAATACCCTAACAACATATGCCCTCAAAACCCTAATAACCCCGCTCTGTAAAACCCTAGTAACCCTATATTCAAAACCCTAATAACCCCAACCCTCAAAACCCTAATACCCTTAACAAAATTAAAAACCCTGGCAACATATGCCCTCAAAACCCTAATAACCTCGCACTCTAAAACCCTAGTAACCCTATATTCAAAACCCTAATAACCCCAACCCTCAAAACCCTAATAACCCCGACCCTGAAAACCCTAATAACCTCAAGAAATTCAAAACCCTAGTGACCCCATATTCAAAAACCCTTATAACCCCAACACTGAAAACCCTAATACCTCGAACAAATTCAAAACCCTAAAAACTTTTACCATATCAAAACCAAAATAGCCCCACATATTAAAATCCTAGTAACCCCATATTCAAAACCCTAATAGCCCTAACTCTAAAATCCCTAATACCCCGAACAAATTCAAAACCCTAAAAACCTAATCCTTCAAATCCCTAATAAATCCGCACTCTAAAACCCTGGTGACCCCATATTCAAATTCCTAATAACCCCCAATCCTCCAAACACTAATACCCCGAACAAATTAAAAATCCTAAAAACCTATGGGGGACCTACCCTCAAAACCCTAATAACCCCGCACTATAAAACCCTAGTAACCCTATATTCAAATCCCCCAATAACCCCAACCCTCAAAACCCTAATACCCCTAACAAATTCAAAACCCTCAAAACATTCACTCTCAAAACCCTAATATCCCCACTCTGAAAACTGTACTAACCAAAACAAATTCAAAACCCTCAAAACCCTAATAACCCCTCCCCAATTTAAAACCCTAGTAACCCCATATTCAAAACCCTAACAACCCCAACCCTCAAAACCCTAATACCCTAATAACCCCGACCCTGAAAACCCTAATAACCCCAAGAAATTCAAAACCATTATAACCAAAACCGTGAAAAAACAAATACCCCGAACAAATTCAAAACCCTAAAAACCTATACCATCAAAACCCTAATAACCCCACACATTAAAACCCTAGTAACCCCATATTCAAAACCCTAATAACCCTAACTCTCAAAACCATAATACCCCGAACAAATTAAAAACCCTAAAAACCTATATCATCAAAACCCTAATAACCCCGCACTATAAAACCCTAGTAACCCTATATTCAAAACCCTAATAACCCCTAACCTTAAAACCTTCATACCCCGAACAAATTCAAAACCCTAAACACCTATAACCTCAAAACCCTAATAACCCCGCACTATAAAACCCTAGTAACCCTATATTCAAATCCCCCAATAACCCCAACCCTCAAAACCCTAATACCCCGAACAAATTCAAAACAATCAAAACATTCACTCTCAAAACCCTAATATCCCCACTCTGAAAACTGTACTAACCCAAACAAATTCAAAACCCTCAAAACCCTAATAACCCCTCCCCAATTTAAAAGCCTGGTAACCCCATATTCAAAACCCTAACAACCCCAACCCTCAAAACCCTAATACCCTAATAACCCCGACCCTGAAAACCCTAATAACCACAAGAAATTCAAAACCCTTATGACCATAACCCTGAAAACCCTAATATCCCCGAACAAATTCAAAACCCTAAAAACCTATACCATCAAAACCCTAATAACCCCACACATTAAAACCTTAGTAACCCCATATTCAAAACCCTAATAACCCTAACTCTCAAAACCATAATACCCTGAACAAATTCAAAACCCTAAAAACCTATACCCTCAAAACCCTAATAACCCCGCACTATAAAACCCTAGTAACCCGATATTCAAAACCCTAATAACCCCTAACCTTAAAACTTTCATACCCCGAACAAATTCAAACCCTAAACACCTATACCCTCAAAACCCTAATAACCCCGAACTATTAAACCCTAGTAACCTTATATTCAAAACCCCAATAACCTAAACCCTCAAAACCCTAATACCATGAACAAATTCAAAACCCTAAAAACCTATACCATCAAAACCCTAATAACCCCACAGTAAAACCCTAGTAACCCCATATTCAAAACCCTAATAACCCTAACTCTCAAAACCATAATACCCCGAACAAATTCAAAACCCTAAAAACCTATACCATCAAAACCCTAATAACCCCACAGTAAAACCCTAGTCACCCCATATTCAAAAACCTAATAACCCTAACTCTCAAAACCCTAATACCCCGAACAAATTAAAAACCCTAAAAACCTATACCATCAAAACCCTAATAACCCCGCACTATAAAACCCTAGTAACCCTATATTCAAAACCCTAATAACCCTTAACCTTAAAACCTTCATACCCCGAACAAATTAAAAACCCTAAACACCTATACCCTCAAAACCCTAATAACCCCGCACTATAAAACCCTAGTAACCCTATATTCAAAACCCTAATAACCCTTAACCTTAAAACCTTCATACCCCGAACAAATTAAAAACCCTAAACACCTATACCCTCAAAACCCTAATAACCCCGCACTATAAAATCCTAGTAACCCTATATTCAAATCCCCCAATAACCCCAACCCTCAAAACAATAATACCCCGAACAAATTCAAAACCCTCAAAACATTCACTCTCAAAACCCTAATATCCCCACTCTGAAAACTGTACTAACCCAAACAAATTCAAAACCCTCAAAACCCTAATAACCCCTCCCCAATTTAAAACCCTAGTAACCCCATATTCAAAACCCTAACAACCCAAAACCTCAAAACCCTAATAACCCCGACCCTGAAAACCCTAATAACCACAAGAAATTCAAAACCCTTATAACCAAAACCCTGAAAACCCTAATACCCCGAACAAATTCAAAACCCTAAAAACCTATACCATCAAAACCCTAATAACCCCACAGTAAAACCCTAGTCAACCCATATTCAAAACCCTAATAACCCTAACTCTCAAAACCCTAATACCCCGAACAAATTCAAAACCCTAAAAACATATACCCTCAAAACCCTAATAACCCCGCACTATTAAACCCTAGTAACCCTATATTCAAAACCCTAATAACCCCTAACCTTAAAACTTTCATACCCCGAACAAATTCAAAACCCTAAACACCTATACCCTCAAAACCCTAATAACCCCGAACTATTAAACCCTAGTAACCCTATATTCAAAACCCCAATAACCTAAACCCTCAAAACCCTAATACCCCGAACAAATTCAAAACCCTCAAAACATGCACCCTCAAACCCCTAATAGCCCCACCCTGGAAACCCTAATAACAAAAAAAATTCAAAACTCTCAAAACAATTATATAGGTTTTCCCGGTCAGATATCCGCAATATCAGATCAAGCGTCACATTAGGTAATTCAAATGTCAATAGGGAAATCAAATGTCCACTTAGCAAACCAATATCCTGTAAGGTAAGTGAGATGTCCATATAGCCATGTCAAATATCCACACAATGTAAATTTTCGTGTCACCTCAGGTCAATGAGAGCATATCACGACATTCATAGGTGATTCAGATGCCAGGTAAGTAATTTTGACATCAGTTGCTCTAAAACACAGCAAAGAGAATTATCTTTCTCAAGAATATGAAATCCTGATGAATATTATCAGGTGCAGACAACTGCGTTTTCATTCACAGACAATCTGAGATGACTTTATTCAAACAAAGCGAGTCTCGCTCATTTTTTTTTTCTTTTTCTGAAGAAGACGGTTTTTATCTTTATCTAGGGAATTCAAAAGAGTGATGATACATAAATATAGACATTTGAAACTCGAGAAGCAATTTTGCATTTGCAGTAAAATGGCAGCAAAATATCTATGAACTGCTAGAAAATGAACAAAAGAAGTATCACATATTCATGGTGTGAAGCATAAGAGTTAAGAATCATTATCACAAAGAATGACGTCCTATTTTTTATTCTGACCAAAGAAGTAAATAGTCCGACCTTGGAAAATCATATGCATAGAAAATAAAGATATTCGATGAAATTCCTATAATAAGATTCACAAATATATTTTCTTTTTCGGTTATTATTTGTATGTGTGCAAAGATTTCAATAAATTTCATATTTCTTTTTACCGTAGTCTGGCATTTGATGTTGTTTGCTCTGCAGGCACAAGAACATAATGTAGGGTATCTGAATCAAATTCATTAGCGAAGCAAGTATGATATAGTCATTCCAATGCCATTAGGGAAATCAAATGTCCAAATAGGTATATAAGCAGTCCATAGTCAAGTCAAATGTCCACACAAAAGAAATTTTTCCAGAGTGTGTACAGCACTGTACTTTCTTTTCATAATTTAGATGGGTTAGGAAGGTCCATTTGTATTGAGTTATACATCATTTTAAAGCTTAGAGTCTGCTCTTTCAGAATCTGCCCCTGAAAATTCATGTCTGCCAACTGTTTGTTCGTTTTGTGGTGCAGGGTCACATATTTTCACCACTTACCCCTAACAATAATCAGTAAGAGATGAATACACAAACACACACATGCGCGCACATGCACGGGCACAAACACATTCACTGTCAAACGTATCAAATAACAGCACTATTATGCAAAACATTATCAACTGGCACTCTAGGATGTTTACATGCACAAATTTTATCATCCACCTGTACATAACTTACATACACATACTGTACATGCATGTGAATGCCCATATTAAAAAATACACCTTGAAACACATCAAATACCAGCATATTGGAACATAGTACTATTTATTAGAATCCAGTCACACTCTTCAATTTTTTCCAGCACAGTGTACATGACTTTACTGTAACCAGGTCCGGAGGTAGTAGAAACGCTGAATCTACACAGAGGGAAACTCCAAACAAGATCCGCTCAACAGGTCCTTCATAAGATCAGGCATCTTATCGGTCTAAACCATAGCCATTAGATTTAGAACGAAATTGTGTTGGGCTAGTTCATTTTATACAGGGGGAAAGTAATCCTTTTTCCTATAAATGTTTTAGCTCAAATTACCAATTTTTTTTTTTAAATTTTCATGCAAACGCATCTTGAAATACAGTATGTCCCCCCAAAAAAATTACAACGGGACCCTCCGCAATGATATCTTTAAAAATAGTGAATCCAACTAAATACAAATTCAGGGTATGAAACTATAACTCATTGCCCACATCTTACAGGAAACCCCATTCGATTTCCTTCAGTGGTCAAAGAGAAATGAGGAATTTTGTAGAGGATGTCGGGAATCTCTTTTGTCCTAAGTTCTGTCAATTTTCTTGTCAAAAACCCATTTTTGTATCGTGTTACACAAAAGGAAAATATGCTAAAAACAGCATATCACAATTAACTTTTTTAAAGAATTGTGATGGGGACGACCAATGTTATGTCACATTATAAATGCACAATTGTACTTCTAATGAAATAAATCATAGAAAACCAAGGATTTACACAGAAATTAAAAAAATCTGTGCTGTACTGTTGTGTATACTGGAAAGTATCAATAGTTTTCAGCTAATAAATTCAACACAGAGAATGATTACATCGCTGTTCGATTTTGAAACAGGCTCACTGCATAATGCACATCCAGTACTTTCATGAAGGTGATGCACCTTTACAAATTGAAAGGGGGCGCACATTTCCATCCCCCATTTTTTCTTATTTCTTTTGTTTTAACAAAAAATAAAATGGGGGTGCGTGCCTGGTGCACACCCCTCGTGATCTGCCAGTGCACAAAGTTCTTGTTGAATGATGATGGGAAATGAATAACCGACAAAGCAACTACAGTCATATCTGTTACATGGGAGCAGTGATGAAACGAGAAATGACAGCCTCACACAAGAATACAGGAAATCTACCAAACCAAAATGTTGCGTGCCTTTTTATATCAAAGGACAATCGCTGATTGAATATTGAGAGTGAAGGTCAAGGTATATGATGCTATTCAAATGGCAATCACTGGCATTAGGAACATTGACCAGTAAGGAGTACACCTGAAGGAGACAAAAAAAGAAAAGATAGAAGAAGAAAAAATTACAGTGCACTCCTATTTGTATTATAACGAAATTCCAGTAAAGCAAAATAAAAATTCAGGCCGCAACATTATCTTCCCTATGTTATTTCATTGTTTAGAAATACTGCTGGTCCCGAGGACTTTGTTATAGACAATGGGAGTCCACTATGCAACAACTACAACCCACAATTCCTGAAATCAGCTCATAATGCTTGGAATCCTGTTCCTGAGATTAGGACTGCGGTTCTAAGCTTCCCCAAAACGTCTCAAGATGCCATGCAAGCTGCCTGGTAGTGTGCTCATTGTTGCCGTGGAACCTCGAGAGACGTCGTACTTTTCCAGCGAAGAGCCACAGGATTCTCTCGTCAAGGAGACTTAGGTGTACCTGCAAAGATTAGAGTATTTATCACCATGTCAGTGTCATTATTTACATTAAAAATGCCACATACAGCTGTAATCATGTATCCACTGGAAAAAAAAAAATCAAATTTATGAGATATTTCGCATCTCACTTAAACAGCAAAATGAACCAGTCAACATTTTGTCTACTTTGACCAATATCTGAGTGAGCTCTTTCTGAGACTTTGAATGGTACCCCTACCATACAGCTTAAAAAATATCTCTACACAATCATAAAATCACCTTAAACAGTACATGTAGTCGTACCTTCATGTTGGAGACAGAAGTTGGAAGAAGCTCGACATCACAGGACTTCACACCAGAATTCACCCAGGAAGATGTGCATGTACACTTAGAGTGGGCCCCTACAACCAAAAAGGAAGCGGACAGCATGATGGACCCGTGGACATCTTCTCGCATCAGCCACCTGCATTAACCATAGATTTTGACGAGAAAGACAATAGACCTACATGTAATTACAATGTATCACAATAGTTATAATCCACAGCAATAAAACTGAGGTGTGTAAAATTATGAAGTAGAAATTCTATGCAATAAATATTTTGTAGGTGTCAGTCATCCCTGCTAAATTTATAGAATATCAAAACTTCAAATATACGAGTCTATTTATTGTTCTTTCTTGTGTAATTGTCTTGACTACATACAGACACAGTGTACATACAGATAATTTCTAGTACCTTGTACATTAACTTGTCTACGGTGTCTACAAAGTACACATTGCAATGTGTACTTAGTAGACACCATAGACAAGTTAATGTTAATTTGAACACTTCGAGAACGAAAGCTGATGTTACAGCTACGTACATATAGTTTGCTTGATATGATTGATAATTCACGCTAGGATTGACAACTTTTCCAGATTGGAATACTCACACAACGTACAGTACCACCTGTTAAAACCACACTAAATACCGATAAATGTGATCACAGGTTCAAAATAAGCTTGCGTTTACAGCTAGGTAGGCCCTAGGCCTACCTTGAAAAAAAAATATGGACAAACATGCAAGGAAAGTTCGTTCATTATTTTCTGCAACTGTACAAGCGGGGAATGTTGAGTGAAGTACATGTAGAAAACAGCCACAATTTGTGCTGTGACAGTGTGAGTGTTACAACAAATCGATCGTTGTGGGGGAATTGCGTTTAGCTGAGGCAATTCTAAGTACCCAGAAAAGAAAAAAAATAAGTCAAGGAGCCATTATGGGTTTGGAATAAATTTTTACACCCACACATTTACTGAAAAACAAAGTTTTAAAAGCACATAACCTATCGTAATCAGCTCAAGATTCACGATCGCCGTGATCAGCTGTTCCTTCGTACAGACTAACATGCTACAGGCACAATTTGCTGTTATTAGATTACTGACACAACAAATCGATCATTGTGGGGGAATTGCGTATAGTTGAGGTAGCTTACATACTCATGAAGGATGATAAGTAAGCAAAGGAGCTGTAATTGATTTGACATCATTTTTACATCAACAAATTTACGGAAATACGACGTTTGAAAAGCACAAAACCTACCGTAATCAGCTCAAGATTCGCGATTGCCGTGATCAGGTGTACGCACAACACGCACAACAGTAGGGTTGGGGGTACCACGTATCGACACCCTAAGGATCTGTAGCTTGTTTATTCTAAAAATATAATACAAATCCGCCTAATTCTTACCTCAAATATGCCATAAATACTGCAGTTTTGAATGTCGTGACCGTCTCGTTGATTATGAATCTCCGTTTTAAAATAGCGCAATTTTAGTGCGTGCGTTCCGTTTTCTTCGCGCAGCTAAAAAGGGAACCTTGCGATCGGCACCCCCTCTCCTCCATAGGTATACACGTGAATTTCACAGCATAGGTAATACACGTGAATTTCACAGGCCATAGGTAATACACGCGAATTTCACAGCCATGCGTCGTTACTGATCGGATGTGTAATTTTTAGCTTGGTTTGTTTGAGTTTGATTTTCGTTTCTTCGTTTTTATTGTTTTTATAGCTAATGACACTTAATCCCGCGCGTACTTTTTCGTTCTATACGCAAACAGCCATGATACGCAGGGTGTCGATGGGAAGGTGCCGTGTCGATAGGTGGTGCCCCAACCATACCAGCAGAATCGACAGTGAACAGGTGCAGGTACTCCTTGATGCCGTGATTTCAGCTTGATCCTTCTTCGAAATTGCATGATGATAAATGTGACCTTCTTTTCCTCTTGTGTGTTGATTTTAAGGCTTCTAATTTCTACCTCAACTTGCTAAAAAACAATCTAACAAAGCGGAAAAATGTCACATTTCCGTACTGAACAGCAGTCACGATACGTGTGTTGCATGCGGTAAGCCTACACTAGAGCACTACAAATACACACGTACACCGCGGCCGCTGCTGTTATGCAGCAATCCCCATAGTATAACACGTAGATGGCTTGTAAACAAGGGTCTCCGGCGCGCGCGCGCAGTTGACCAATCGCGCGCGAACAACGCGTATTTCGATCTGGTGTCTTGGTAACGAGGCTGTTTACGCGTCTGGGAGACAAATGTGTGTACTATTAGGGTTCAACGCAGAATTTCTTAGACACGATCGCCAAAAGAACAGTCATTTTCGCCGTAAACGAAGGGGATTTGGTCTTCGATCAGACGTAAGTTTTTGTCAACTTTAGAGACTATGACATCCCACCTTTCTCTTCAAAATTTCACATTTTGTAGATTGTATTTCGAAACTAGAACATTTCCCGTACAACATGATACCAAAATGTCAAGTTGGTCCCTGAGTACCTAAAGGTCTTCTTTTTTTTTTTTTTTTAACAAAAAGACCTTTAGGTACCCCAAAAAAGACCATCCCCCAAAAAGGACTTTTAAGTCCCCCAAAATAGACCTTTGAGTACCTGAAGCGCAAACTCAGATGAGGGACCAAACGGTCCCTTTTGGGGTACGCAGAGGTCTTTTTTGGGGTACCTAAAGGTCTTTTTTTTTCAGGTTCTCAGAGGTCTATTTTGGGGGACTTAAAAGTCCTTTTTGGGGGATGGTCTTTTTTGGGGTACCTAAAGGTCTTTTTACAAAAAGACCTTTAGGTACCCCAAAAAAGACCATCCCCCAAAAAGGACTTTTAAGTCCCCCAAAATAGACCTTTGAGTACCTGAAGCGCAAACTCAGATGAGGGACCAAACGGTCCCTTTTGGGGTACGCAGAGGTCTTTTTTGCTAACCCTACTATTTTCTTAGAAAAATCGTTATTACTTTCTTATTTCTTACTTTTTTGAGCTGAAATTGATATAATATATGATTTAATTATAACCGATCGATCCTATACCATTTTTTGTGATATTTTTCTGCAGACGAGAAATATAGGGGGTTTCCAAAATATTATAGGTACCCGGGGGTCCTTTATTTGGTTACCATGGTTACGGTTCCAACTCAACTTAGTTAGGGTTTTTGAATTGTACCTTATTTAGCTAGTACTTAACCCCATGACCTTTGACCTCTAACCCCTGCAGGTCAAAGTTCAATGTTCAATCCTAACCAAAAAATGCAGTTGGGTTGTACGCAGGATAGAAGTAAGGTGCCTGTTCTAGGGCTGAAAATAGCACATTTTATTTTCAGAGAAAAAAAATTAAAACAATGCTGGGCAGAAAGCCCATACCATTTTCTATAACATATCCAAAAATTAGCTCAAACGGACTATTTTTAAAGAAAATATGGCAATTTTTTGGACAAAATTGGTGTTGCGTCTTTTAATTTTTCCAAATTAGGCTCTTCTTGCATCACTGATAAAATCCTTTTTCGTAGACGTAATGAATTTTTTTTTCATCTAAAATAAGCCTTAAGACTTGTTCTACACTATATTAAAAAAGAAAATTTCTATCTCCCAAGAAAAAGTTGAAAATTTTTAACCCTAATTAGGTAAGGGTTAGAAAAATTCAAGAAAAATCACCATGGCACAACTTTCGCCGCAGATGGCGCTCTGCTCCCAAAGACTTGGTTACTTGGTTACATCAAAGAGGAGCACAACAGCCCAAATTTATTATTACAAACATTATAAAACATATTGTATGATGTATGAAACAACTGCAAAAATGTATTCAGAGTGTGAAGAAATCACTGATTTGCAAAAAAACAAAAACAAAACAAAACAAAAACCATTGTAGAAGGTACACAGTGTAGTCTCGTCATTAATGACAGGAGTCTTAGTGTTATGCCTTCGATAACACGTGTTATTTTCTTTGTATTTCATTGTTTTTAATTGCATAATAACACCATTGAATATCATTGAATCTGATTCTTCTTTTGTGATGACCTTGTTTCATGTGTAAAGACTGTTTGTACCAAATTTTAGCTTCATTGGATGTTTGGCTGATAGCGTTGTCAAGGAGTTAATGGGTGATTGCAGAATGTGTCTTATGTTTGAAGTGAGTGCTGAACTTTGACCTTCGTTTTCTCCATTTTTGGTTTTTACGACATTCAACATATTAGAAGACCATAACTTAAGCAAAAGCTGCTTTCTTAGCTAGTTAATGCTGGCGAAAATGAAATGCCGTTGCTAGGGCTTTCGCTATTTTGAGTGCTGATTGGCTGCCTTCCGAGCTCGCCTTGCAAGGATCAGCTGCTGGCGTGCGAAATGAAATGTTGCCAGTTTAACATGTAGTAGATTGATGCTATAATAATTACAATATCAATGCATTTAGCAGTTTTAAATGACTTTAAATAAATAATTTACCATTAAAAAGTTATTATAACGACAAATTTACATTCACAACTTGGAATTTGAGGAGTTTTGACCGTGAAGAAAAATTGTACTTTTGTCTTTTGTCCGCCATCTTCATTAACTAACGCATATACACATAATACATGTTACATACTTTTAGCTAGTGTACCTAGATTTTGACGTCTTGTTTTGATAGATCGTGCCCTAACCCTAGCATTTCCGTTGATATTACTAATTTAGATTATATTGCACGTAAGTCATCTCTTAATCTACGTGTAATTAGACACAATCTGAGTAGCGATGCCGGTCGTTTTCCCGAACTATCGGCCGCAGTGCCGTGGACCGCCGCCGCCGGGTGCGGGCTGGAGAACTGCAGCAGCGAACTCTGCCTTCAGTGACGCCCGGGTGGCTCGGGCATTGAACGAGGGGCTGCGCAGCCTCGATCCCGCTGACCAGAGGAATCTCTCTGCACTGATAACTTTTGATAGGAAAATGCCCTTGTACTGAAAGTTGGTACCAGCCATTAACAGCATGTCCTTAATTACTGTGCAAAATTTCAGCCTAATCCGATAATCCCTTCATAGTGGTTGCTAGGGAGTTTTGCTTCCTGTTTTTTGTTCCATTCATTGCACGGAGCTTGAATAGACCCTAACCTTTGAAGCCCCTTTTTCTCAGTAAATACTTTTCCAGAGTGTGTACAGCACTGTACTTTCTTTTCATTATTTAGATGGGTTAGGAAGGTCCATTTGTATTGAGTTATACATTATTTTAAAGCTTAGAGTCTGCTCTTTCAGAATCTGCCCCTGAAAATTCATGTCTGCCGACTTTTTGTTCGTTTTGTGGTGCAGGGTCACATATTTTCACCACTCGCCCCTAACAATAATCAGTAAGAGATGAATACACAAACACACACATGTACCAACACACACATACGCGCACATGCACGGGCACAAACACATTCACTGTCAAACGTATCAAATAACAGCACTATTATGCAAAGCATAATCAACTGGCACTCTAGGATGTTTACATGCACAAATTTTATCATCCACCTGTACATAACTTACATACACATACTGTACATGCATGTGAATGCCCATATTAAAAAATACACCTTGAAACACATCAAATACCAGCATATTGGAACATAGTACTATTTATTAGAATCCAGTCACACTCTTCAATTTTTTCCAGCACAGTGTACATGACTTTACTGTAACCAGGAGGTAGTAGAAACGCTGAATCTACACAGAGGGAAACTCCAAACAAGATCCGCTAAACAGGTCCTTGATAAGATCAGGCATCTTATCGGTCTAAACCATAGCCATTAGATTTAGAACGAAATTGTGTTGGGCTAGTTCATTTCATACAGGGGGAAAGTAATCCTTTTTCCTATAAATGTTTTATCTCAAATTACCAAATTTTTGTAAATTTTCATGCAAACGAATCTTGAAATATAGTATGTCCCCCCAAAAAAAATTACAACGGGACCCCCCGCAATGATTAGCTGGACACCATACACTTAGTGTTGTTCATGTAAATAGTCCTACAAAGTGTACATGTTGCTAAATTGCATTCCAAGTGGCAAAACCAGCCAGTAACCTGCATACTTCTCAGTTTCCAGAGTGTATTAAAATACCGGTACAATAGAGACAATTAAAAACAATAAAAAAAACAATATATAAATGACGCACAGGTCTGAGTGCGTCAGTCGGAATTGTGTGCATAAGGTAACTATGGAATGCTTAACACACGAGGCGAAGCCGAGTGGGTTTAGGCTAAATTCCATAGTTACCGCATGCACACTATATTCAGACTGACGCACGAAAAGACATGTGCGTCATCTGATTTATAGAATGGGTAATTTTCTTGTCAAAAACCCATTTTTCTATCGTGTTACCCGATGACAAAATTACTGGATGTATTTCCTTTTGGCTTGCCGTAAACGGGCATGCATACCTGTGCTTACCGTTTTTACTGGATGCATGGCCAGCCATGCATCAGTTTTTACTGGATGCATGGCCAAGCTGAGTGCGCGAACCTTTGTTACAAGTACGCGTACTCTTGATAAGTGCGCGATAACATGTTTACCACTGTGACTCGGCGTGAATAAAACACGAAAGGAAAATATGCTAAAAACAGCATATCACAATTAACTTTTTTTAAAGAATTGTCATGGGGACGACCAATGTTATGTCACATTATAAATGTACAATTGTACTTTTAATGAAATAAATCATAGAAAACCAAGGATTTACACAGAAATTAAAAAAATCTGTGCTGTACTGTTGTGTATACTGGAAAGTATCAATAGTTTTCAGCTAATAAATTCAACACAGAGAATGATTACATCGCTGTTCGATTTTGAAACAGGCTCACTGCATAATGCACATCCAGTACTTTCATGAAGGTGATGCACCTTTACAAATTGAAAGGGGGCGCACATGTCCATCCCCCATTTTTTCTATTTCTTTTGTTTTAACAAAAAATAAAATGGGGGTGCGTGCCTGGTGCACACCCCTCGGGATCTGCCAGTGCACAAAGTTCTTGTTGAATGATGATGGGAAATGAATAACCGACAAAGCAACTACAGTCATGTCTGTTACATGGGAGCAGTGATGAAACAAGAAATGACAGCCTCACACAAGAATACAGGAAATCTACCAAACCAAAATGTTGCGTGCCTTTTTATATCAAAGGACAATCGCTGATTGAATATTGAGAGTGAAGGTCAAGGTATATGATGCTATTCAAATGGCAATCACTGGCATTAGGAACATTGACCAGTAAGGAGTACACTTGAAGGAGACAAAAAAAGAAAAGATAGAAGAAGAAAAAATTACAGTGCACTCCTATTTGTATTATAACGAAATTCCAGTAAAGCAAAATTAAAATTCAGGCCGCAACATTATCTTCCCTATGTTATTTCATTGTTTAGAAATACTGCTGGTCCCGAGGACTTTGTTATAGACAATGGGAGTCCACTATGCAACAACTACAACCCATAATCCCTGAAATCAGCTCATAATGCTTGGAATCCTGTTCCTGAGATTAGGACTGCGGTTCTAAGCTTCCCCAAAACGTCTCAAGATGCCATGCAAGCTGCCTGGTAGTGTGCTCATTGTTGCCGTGGAACCTCGAGAGATGCCGTACTTTTCCAGTGAAGAGCTACGGGATTCTCTTGTCGAGGAAACTTAGGTGTACCTGCAAAGATTAGAGTATTTATCACCATGTCAGTGTCGTTATTTACATTAAAATGCCACATACAGCTGTAATCATGTATCCACTGGAAAAAAAAAAAATCAAATTTATGAGATATTTCGCATCTCACTTAAACAGCAAAATGAACCAGTCAACATTTTGTCTACTTTGACCAATATCTGAGTGAGCTCTTTCTGAGACTTTGAAAGTAAGAAGAAAAAATGTAGGGTTGGGGGTACCACCTATTGTCACCCTAAGGATCTGTAGCTTGTTTATCCTAAAGATATAACACAAATTTGCCTAATTCTTACCTCAAATACGCCATAAATACTGCAGTTTTGAATGTCGTGACCATATCGTTATGAATCTCCGTTTGAAGCTGAGGCAATTTTAAGTACCCAGAAAAGAAAAAAAAAAATAAGTCAAGGAGCCATTATGGGTTTGGAATAATTTTTTCACACCCACAAATTTACAGAAAAACAAAGTTTTAAAAGCACATAACCTATCGTAATCAGCTCAAGATTCACGATCGCCGTGATCAGCTGTTCCTTCGTACAGACTAACATTTTCAGTACTGACACAACAAATCGATCATTGTGGGGAAATTGCGTATAGTTGAGGTAACTTAGATACTCATGAAGGATGATAAGTAAGCCAAGGAGCTGTAATTGATTTGACATCATTTTTACATCAACAAATTTACGGAAATACAACGTTTGAAAAGCACAAAACCTACCGTAATCAGCTCAAGATTCGCGATTGCCGTGATCAGGTGTACGCACAACACGCACAACAGTACCAGCAGAATCGACAGTGAACAGGTACTCCTTGATGCCGTGATTTCAGCTTGATCCTTCTTCGAAATTGCATGATGATAAATGTGACCTTCTTTTCCTCTTATGTGTTGATTTTAAGGCTTCCAATTTCTACCTCAACTTGCTAAAAAACAGTCTAACAAAGCGGAAAAATGTCACATTTCCGTACTGAACAGCAGTCACGATACGTGTGTTGCATGCGGTAAGCCTACACTACCACTACACACACCGCGGCCGCTGCTGTTATGCAGCAATCCCCATAGTATAACACGTAGATGGCTTGTAAACAAGGGTCTCCGGGGCAGTTGACCAATCGTGAACGCGTATTTCGATCACGTGTACGCCATGACAATGTGTACTAGGGTTCAACGCAGAATTTCTTAGACACGATCGCTAAAAGAACAGTCATTTTCGCCGTAAACGAAGGCGATTTGGTCCTCAGACGTAAGATTTTGTCAACTTTTGAGACTGATATCCCACCTTTCTCTTCAAAATTTCACATTTTGTAGATTGTATTTCGAAATGTTGTTTATATCATCAGAAACTAGAACATTTCCCGTACAACATGATACCAAAATGTCAAGTTGGTCCCTGAGGTCACTTTTTGACCTTTTTCGGGCTGTCGTGCGTAATCACTTTGCCGAGAAGTGTCGGGTTTTGGCAGAGGCCAGGTCTCATATACACTATTTCGGGGCCAGTTCTGAAAATTTCTAAAAACGAGGTTTACGAAGAAAATCTGCTGTCATTTTTTCACTATTCATTTTCTGGAAATGCCCAGCACATATGATAGAGAAGGGAAATTTCCGCATTGAATCCAAGAATTTTCTTTTTTCTAAATTGATTCCTTATCGAGATATTTATGATTGAAAATGCCCTTAAAAAGCGAAAATTATTAAAAAAAATGATTTTTTAGTTTTTTTGCTCTCTTTTTTCTGTTTGATAGAATCTATTTTAATCCTTTTGCGTGATTATTCTTTGGATAGAACTGTACATATTTGCCAAAAAACAATTTTGGATTCTCACACCGATTTTTAAGAATTTAAGAAAAAATACAAAGGTACAATAAAGTCCTTTTTCGGGTACATGGTCTTTTTAAGGGTACTTAAAAGTCCTTTTACGGGGACTCAAAGGTCCTATGTACCCGAAAAAAGACTGTCCCCCAAAAAGGACTCATGTACCTGAAAAAAGACCTTTCGGTACCCCAAAAAAGACCATCCCCCTAAAAGAACTTTTAAGTCCCCCAAAATAGACCTTTGAGTACCTGAAAAAAGACCAAGTACCCCGAAAAAGGACTCCCGTCGACCCGAAAAAAGACCTTTATGTACCCCACAAAGGACCTTTAGGTCCCCCAAAAAGGACATGTAACCCAAAAAGGACCTTTATGTAACCCAAAAAGGACCGTTATGTCCCCCAAAAAGGACCATCCCCCAAAAAGGACAGGTACATAATGGTCTTTTATGGGGGCCGTCTTTTTTGGGGTACATAAAGGTCTTTTTCGGGGGTTACGGAGGTCCTTTTTTATTTGAAATCTAGCCCTAACCCTAACCCTAACCCTAACCCTAACCCTAACCCTAACCCTAACCCTAACCCTAACCCTAACCCTAACCCCCCCCCCCTAACCCTAACCCTAACCCTAACCCTAACCCTAACCCTAACCCTAACCCTAACCCTAACCCTCTAACCCTAACCCTAACCCTAACCCTAACCCTAACCCTAACCCTAACCCTAACCCCCTAACCCTAACCCTAACCCCTAACCCCAACCCTAACCCTAACCCTAACCCTAACCCTAGCAAATTTAAAACCTAACATTATGCCCTCAAAAACCCTTATAACCCCGCTCTCTAAAACCCTAGTAACCCTATATTCAAAACCCTAATAACCCTAACCCTCAAAACAATGATACCCTTAAATTATTTCTTTGAATATCGGGTTACTAAGGTTTTATAGTGCGGGGTTATGATGGTTTTGAGGGTATAGGTTTTTAGGGTTTTGAATTTGTTTGGGTATTAGGGTTTTGAGAGTTAGGGTTATTAGGGTTTTGAATATGGGGTTACTAGGGTTTTAATGTGTGGGGTTATTTGGTTTTGATTGTAAAGGTTTTTATGGTTTTTAATTTGTTCGGGGTATTAGGGTTTTCAGCTTTCTGGTTATAAGGGTTTTGAATTTCTTGGGGTTATTTGGGTTTTCATGGTCGTGGTTATTAGGGTATTAAGGTTTTCAGGGTCGGGGTTATTAGGGTATTAGGGTTTTCAGGGTCGGGGTTATTAGGGTATTAGGGTTTTCAGGGTCGGGGTTATTAGGGTATTAGGGTTTGGAGGGTTTGGGTTGTTAGGGTTTTGAATATGGGGTTACTAGCGTTTTAAATTGGGAAGGGGTTATTCGGGTTTTGAGGGTTAATTTGTTTGGGTTCGTACAGTTTTCAGAGTGGGGATATTAGGGTTTTGAGGGTGAATGTTTTGAATGTTTTGAATTTGTTCGGGGTATTAGGGTTTTGAAGGTTGGGGTTATTGGGGGATTTGAATATAGGGTTACTAGGGTTTTATTGTTTGGGGTTATTAGGGTTTTGAGGGTAGGTCCCCTATAGGTTTTTAGGATTCTTAATTTGTTCGGGGTATTAGGGTTCGGAGGATTGGGGTTATTAGGAACTTGAATATGGGGTCACCAGGGTTTTAGAGTGCGGGGTTATTAGAGATTTGAAGGATTAGGTTTGTAGGGTTTTGAATTTGTTCGGGGTATTAGGGATTTTAGAGTTATGGTTATAAGGGTTTTGAATATGGGGTTACTAGGGTTTTAATATGTGGGGCTAGTAGGGTTTTGATGGTAAAGGTTTTTAGGGTTTTGAATTTGTTCGAGGTATTAGGGTTTTCAGGGTTGGGGTTATAAGGGTTTTGAATATGGAGTTATTAGGGTTTTGAATTTTTTTGAGGTTATTAGGGTTTTGAGGGTCGGGGTTATTAGGGTTTTGAGGGTAAGGGTTATTAGGGTTTTGAATATAGGGTTACTAGGGTTTTAGAGTGCGAGGTTATTAGGGTTTTGAGGGCATATGTGTGGCGCTCCGACAAAATGAGTCATAAGTCGCACGGGGAGTTTTCCCGTAATGAGCCGAAAATGAAGGGGAAGCACTACTCGGGTCGAAATTTTTTTATGACGGATTTTGATTCCTTTATGTTTTATCTGTTTGTACAGAAAATTTCAGCGTGTGAAAATGAGTACAAGTGTCCCAAATCACCGTTTTTCTGAGACAATTTTTTCGGTTACATTTTTTTCGAACGCTCGCCTTTGCGTTGCGTTTCGCACCTATTGTTCTTGCCAGATCGAGACTCCGCCTCCGTTGCTAGGGTGTATGCTAATGAGGCATTGCTCTTGACCCCTTTGAAGACAAAACAAAGCATGGTGCGCGCGGCGGCGTCGGCGGCCAAGCGGCGAGGGCTATAGAATTACGCAATAATAGTGAGCTGACCAAGGCTATTGATTGCATGACCAGCGAGTTTCGTTTGATACATGCACTCCATTTCAATGAGTGGTGATTGACATGACGCACAAATCGCACTGAAAAAAATAATTCCAACGAACGATCACGCAAAATTTATGATACTTTATCTATGAGCTAATACAATGATCACATATCGAACTCGAAACCTTTTTATGCGTGTGTGTACTTAATTGGCCTCATTAATGAATTTGTTCAAATAATCATAACTTTCGTTCCCTGGTATGTGACTTGCTGTTTAAAGTTCATCTCTGGAGATATAGTAGGGCCTAAGTTGTCAATTATTCTCGTTTTTATAAAGTCGACAATTTGTGTGATAATTCGCCAAATGTATGTAATGCGTACTATTATTTCCCTGGTTAATGAAACTTATTGCCTTACTTCTTATGATGGTTTGGGCCGTGACGGCATGGAGAGAAATCGGAAGACAAACATTATTAATGCCCAGATAGCTCGTGTTCCCTTTGGAGGATATTCTGCCTCTAGTCATCTGTGTATTTTTAGAAGTAGGACCTATTTGAGAAAGGGACAGAAAGCTGTGTCGCTACTCAAAAGTGTGCTTCTTCATTTTGTTTTGTTTTTTAATCAGAATGTTTGTAATGATAGCTGTTTGCTGTGTATTGCGTGTAGCTGACATGTGAGAGGTCAAGTCTGCAAAGAATTAGGTTGGCTAACAGCTTTGCCAAGTAGCAGCGCTAATTGCCCATTGAATTGCGTAGGAACTGAGGAATTTCGAATGAAAGAACTCGGACGGCAATGTTCACGCCTTGTATCCGAGTAAACCCCGCATCAACGAAGCCTTAAACAATGAAAGGTAAACTTCCTGCTATCAAGGGGTGGATAATCACGCAACCAGTATTCTTTCTTCGCCATTGATAGCAGAATCAGTGACGGAATGGAGCAACAGTGTTGGAGGATCGGCATTATGTCTGCTAATTTGTAAAGGAATTTTTCAGTCTCCTTTTGTGTTCAGAACCACAGTCAGTGCCGCTAACTTACTCTATCTCCTACAAGCTATCGTTACCATCTTAAAACGTGAATTTTATGAAAGGCTAAAAGTGATCAGGGAATCAGTTCTTCCGCGTGATACATGCAGGCTTTTATAATAGCATACCAAGCTTAAATCGTTTACCTGTATAGAAAGGGCGGGGATACACACTTATCGCAATCATCCGGATTTGAGAGTGATACACTCTACTACTTTTCTTCATCTTTCCCCCGACAAAGACCATGGTAATTCAAAACAAACAAACAAGCAGTTGATTTATATCAGAACGTAGAGATTTTTTTTTTGTGTGTGTGTTTCATGTATGTATAGGTCATCTCTTGATGTATAGTAGGCATTTGTTGTCGTTTTTACAGCGTTTCCTAATAAATGCCTGTAGCGAAAACCCAACAAAACTTCTATCAAGGAGGGAAGGGAACGTAAATTTAAATATCACATAGTCTACAGAAATCAGACATGTAAATAAGGCAATCATATACATCCGCACGGCCGATTGTAATCTCTTACTTTGATTATCAAACATGATCGCCTGCACTTACGTGCTTTTTTCTAATTTCTTGAACTTTGCCTCATTTTCTCTCTTTTTTTTAAACAATTGCTCGAAACATTTAAAAATTGTAACACAGTCTGCTATCCCACAACATAATATTCCTTTTGATTTGTCACTTATTGTTGGTCGGGTGACGCCAAATGTTGGAATCTCGAGCGATGATACTCGGCATTTTGTTTGTTGGTTTTCGTCTCATCGCTCAAAAGAATTTTGACTACGATTACAAGACATAACTGATGGTTTACAAAAGTGATCATCAATTCAGTAAGGATTAGTCAAGTCATGAATTCACTTTACCCATCATGACTGTCTAATCGAACTACGACAAAAAAAAAAAGGCGCGGTTTGGGTAACCGCGCCTTTTTATTCTCATAGTTCAAACTAATTCTTGACATAATCAAAACAAATAATTCTTTATTAAATTTCTCAAAATAATCAAAAGACGGCCTAAGTCAAAACTTTCTACAAAGATTGCCTATACGGCAATCTTTACTAGCCTAAACAAGTTTTCTAGAGCTATCAGTTCCCCCTATGACAATGACTTCGATCGCGTTTTGAACTTGTATCGAACTACTTTCAAAACAGCTATTACCTTTGTAGTTCGATTAATAAACCAGTCTTTTGAATTCATAACCAACATTCGTAATCGTAACAATACAGTAACATAGTACTGCATGTCAATAAAAGTTGGAAAATGTAAATGCTATATAATAGTAGCGCAAAAAAAAAAATGAGTAACGATTATCTTCATACATTTTAATTCCTAGTGATGTCGCTACGAAAATGACACATGGTTTGGTTCAAGCAAATAAAAGTAAAAAGGAATGGGATATACTTCTAATGATAGTACCACGCCGTACAATGCATTTCACTGTATTTTGTAACATTTGGTTACGTTTCTGTGCGCTTTACGTACGGAAAATAAAAGGCAGATTTGTGCTATTAACATGCTGACACGCAACGCATTCAAAATGTTTTTTTTTTAAATACACCGTATGCAATATAATGTTTTAGTATACGGTTTGAAACTTTGAATTTGCGAGTCCTTTATGAAATTATAAGCAGGGTTATTACATTATCAAGCAAAAATTAAAGTATTTAGGGATTCGGATTTGCGCAGGAGACTAACAGTGCTATATATGGCGATCGTTCGCAACATTAGACAATCCTCTTCAATAGATATACAATGTAATTCTGTTTTCGTGAATTGAAAGAGAAACGAAAAGAAGTCAACTTTTTAACTTCATTTAGCTTTCTCAGCAATTGAACTTGATTTGATCTGCCATGCATGATATCGCTGTGTGCTCTATTAATTATATTGAATCATTTAATCGGCGTGCTTGTTTTTTATGCAGAATATCACAGGTAAGTTTAATTCATTGAAGTTCATAATGTTTGTACATATGGCGTGTTCGTTGTTTTCTATTTTCATTTTTATAATATATCACGTGTCCATTATCTGATTCTGACCACGAAAATATGGCGACTGTTTAAATGCGGAGCATGTACTGGAAAACTGCAATGTCTCCTGCCAGTATCATAGACAAACTAATTTCTAGTCTATCCCCGCTTAAAATTGAAATGAAATTGAACAAAAAACAAAAAACAAAACAACAACAAAACGAAGTTCGACTTTCAGTAGATTTCAACCGTTTTGTATAGTGCCTGATTAATGTAATGGACACAATTCTTTAGCACATAAGCAATCACATAACTTTCGTGAATAGATGTGTCTTAATGATTGCATCTAATGGAAGAAAACTCGTCTCCTTGCCTGAATTTTAGCTTCTTCCTGTTCAAGCTCGCGTGAAAGTAATAATTGAACATCAATCGCAATCATTAAGAGAGGCACATCCTTAGAAATAAGCACAGGAGTACTGAGACACACTACGAAATAAAAACGGGCCTTTTATCGCTATTGACAACGCATGACATTGAAATGCTTTTTTTTTCCTTGGGGGAGGGGGGTAATACAATTGATTATTCTGAAGGTTCGTTAATCACACAATGAAATATGGTTTGCTATTAGCTTTAAATAGGTTCGTTAACAAGAAAATTAAATGCGGTTCCTTTCCGGTAGTTCCTTTACCCGAAAGTAATCAAGCAATCATTTTTTTTTTTTTCTGATAAGGTTTTGTGAATACAAAACGAAGTGAAGAAGGCCTAAGTATTAATTCCGGATATTTTTCAGTATTATTATTTATGATCCACTTCTCAAACGCGGGGAAAGATTGTAACTGCACATGTGATGTAAAAAAATATATATATCCGCTTAAGCTACAAGTTAATTGTTTTTTTTATATGCTATGCTTTTAGAAAAGTGACTGAGAATCATTGCAAACCCAACGTGAAGCTGTCAAGCCTACATCAACCTTTGCTTCTGATACGTATAATAATTATGTGCAGCATTGGCAAGCGTGATAAGCGATAAAATACTGTGCACGCAACGCCTATAAAGGAAATGTGCCTTTAATATGGTGGGAATTCATAATGTTACGGCTGTATACAGCTGCAGCAGAAAAGACGCGAAAGCAGTTTTTGATGCTCTGCAACATTACGACCATGTGCGTAATTTGAGGGTTTATGTACACGCAAAGAACACGATCTCAAAAGACGACTATCGTTAATCAACTTCATTGACTTTTTCTACCGATGCTGTCTTTTGAACATCCGCCTAGAATAGGTTCTCAGGTTCTATTTAATAGGTATTGGTACGTGCTAAACGCATCCTCTTTAGTTTCCATTGACAACAACGTGGGGGGAGAATGGAAGCGATGAACGCCCTCGCTAAAAGACGCTTCTCGTAAGACGCATTGCGTGCCCGCCTACAATAGGTTCTCAGGTTCTATTTAGGTATTGGTACTTGCTAAACGCACCCTCTTTAGTTTCCATTGACAACAACATGGGAGGAGAATGGAAGCGATCAACGCCCTCGCTAAAAGACGCTTCTCGTAAGACGCATTGCGTGCCTTCTTTTCTTTCTACTGTTTCCTATTGTTTGTGAGTTAAAAACTTGCGGCAAACCACAACGCAGCCGACACACAACGCCTACCGACTCATTCATGCGGCGGCAGCGGCACGGACACAAACGCGCCGAAGTTTACATTCGGGCTGCCGTATTGGTCAGAATCGTTAATGATAGACCTGTCCTGCGATTGGTTGATTATCTTACATACCCAAGCTCTCGCCTTATACGGTAGTGCGTGCGATGGAGCGTAAACGCCGTCGCTAAGCAGGACAGTTGTATTGTTTCGTCCCGTGAAAGAAACAGGTTGTGAACATGAACATAGCCTGAACTTTGAGAGCGATTTTCTCCGTTATTTAGAAAATCAACTGACATAACAAACGTGGTTAATATTCGTTTTTATGATCTGTAGGGATGTCGAAATAAGTTGTATTACATATCAGTGTAAAGCTTAGAGTCTGTAGAATTCACTTATAGGCATAACTACGATTTCATTTTTTGCGACTTTTGACTCATTCCGACGGAGCGCCACACATATGTTGTTAGGGGTTTTAATTTCTTACGGGTATTATGGGTTTTGAGGGTTGGGGTTATTAGGGTTTTGAATATAGGGTTACTAGGGTTTTAGAGAGTGGAGTTATTAGGGTTTTGAGGGCATATGTTGTTAGTTTTTAATTTGTTAAGGGTATTAGGGTTTGGAGGATTGAGGGTTATTAGGAATTTGAATATGTGGTTACTAGGGTTTTGAATTTCTTGAGGTTATTAGGGTTTTCAGGGTCGGGGTTATTAGAGTTTTGAGGGTTAGGGTTATTAGGGTTTTGAATATAGGGTTACTAGGGTTTTAATATGTGGGGCTATCAGGGTTTTGATGGTAAAGATTTTTAGGGTCTTAAATTTGTTCGAGGTATTAGGGTTTTCAGGGTTGGGGTTATAAGGGTTTTGAATATGGGGTTACTAGGGTTTTGAATTTCTTGAGGTTATTAGGGTTTTCAGGGTTGGGGTTATTAGAGTTTTGAGAGTGGGAGGTTATTAGGATTTTGAGGGCATATGTTGTTAGGGTTTTTAATTTGTTAAGGGTATTAGGGTTTTGAGGGTTGGGGTTATTAGGGATTTGAAGGATTAGGCTTTTAGGGTTTTGAATTTGTTCGGGGTATTAGGGATTTTAGAGTTAGGGTTATTAGGGTTTTGAATGTGGGGTTACTAGGGTTTTAATATGTGGGGATATTAGGGTTTTGATGGTAAAGGTTTTTAGGGTTTTAAATTTGTTCGAGGTATTAGGGTTTTCAGGGTTGGTTTTATAAGGGTTTTGAATATGGGGTTACTAGGGTTTTGAATTTCTTGAGGTTATTAGGGTTTTCAGGGTCGGGGTTATTAGAGTTTTGAGAGTGGGAGGTTATTAGGATTTTGAGGGCATATCTTGTTAAGGGGGTTTCACACCGAGCTTTACGTAGAGTTACGTATAGTTGCGTAGCGTCGCGTAGTGGAGGGACGCAAAATACGTACGCGAGATGTACGCAAAAAATTAAACATGTTTAATTTTTTCGCGTTCCCTCCGCGTAGAGCACTGATACGCAGGACCTATTACGCAAGTATACGCAACACTACGCAACTGTGCGCCATTCATACGCAACAGTACGCCATCAAACCGTGTTCACACGAAGGAACTTTTTCGGCCTGCGTATGACATGGCGTAGTGTTGCGTACTGTTACGTAGACATTTGCGGAGACTTGCGTAGACCTGGCGTACATTTACGTAGTGTTGCTTACAATTGCGTAGACTATTATTATTGGTGAAGATTTGGCAGTCCAATGTGATCCATGTTTGAAAACTGTATGATATCATTCACCCCACTGGACTCTGAATCGCTGGTGAATATCATCATGTGCTCTTCTAGTCTTCATTATATCTTTTGTGGGCCTAATAACTGCAAAAGGCCGAAAAGGCCGAATACATTAAAAAAAAAAGAAGAAGAGCAAATTGCTGTGGCTGGTGCAAAAATTCTTCTCCTGCTCATTTTACATGCCTCTACTGATCAAGATGCAGGCGATTTTCCAGAACTGTGTGAACTAATCTGGCAATGGAGCTCCAGTGGGAATTAAGTTCCCTAAATCACCGAGGTAGAGGAAACAAACATGTGCTCTCAGCCTTGTTAGTTTTAACTGACCAAGAAAGGGTACACGTTGTAATGGAGTTGGTTCAATAGCACCCAATGCTCTGTGATAAGGCTCGTGAAGACTATAACAAGAGGGCTAAGAAGCTGCTGTATCAGCCATAAAAGAGAAGAATTAGATTGGGGTGGAAGGTAGGCTACAGTTTACTATGTTTTTAGTGATCAACCAGGATAGCGCACGAAGACATGAGTGCAAACGCAACGAGATAAATGTGGCACGCTAGTGAAGAATTCTGGAGAAGCATAAGGGAAATCGGTATAAAGACATGTTGTCTCCTATTGTTATTGATGGGTTGGATGCCCATAGGTAGAGGAACCTACTGCCATTTCAGGTGCCATTTAGTCACACTGATCTATATAAATGATGGGTATCTCATCTTCCCATCTATGGCACCATGAGGTAGTTCCTTTGTTCTTTTTCTGCTCTGCTTGTGTTGCCACTCTACAGTTGTTCCATGTCTGGCAGGTGGGCATTGCACGCGTTTCCACGAACTTGAAGTTACTTCACAATAATATAAGCTGCTGGTCATCTTTATCAAATGAAGGTTAGAGCAAGTTTGAAATAGGTTCTAAAGAACTCATGAAATTGATATCTTATTATGTAATTCTCGGTGCATTTCGTGTCAAGAGTTCATTGAACGCATGGGCTCCATTCCCGTGAAATTGATAAATGAATAAACATCGGCAGCACGCAGTTTTTTCATCAGTTGTTAATACTGCCCCTTGGTCTCCGCTGGATCCGAGATTTGACCTATACACTTCTTAATTTTCTGATTCTTGCAACGTCTAAACATTCGTTTTTATGCGAATATTGTTTCTAGGACAGCTGAATGATGGAGAACTGACGATATCAGCAAAGATTTTAACCTCCTCACCATAATTATGTTTGAACAGCAGGTAATGAGTGGAATAAGAAACAGAAAGCAATGCTGAAATAGCTCTGCAGCTTCAACAATTTGAGCATAGGAACGCGGTACGCAACTTCACGCAACTGTAAGCAACTCTACGCGGCCTGTACGCCCGACTTACGTTTATGTACGCAACTCTACGCCCGCTACACGCTGAATAAGCTACGCTAATACGCGCTTCCTACGCAACCGTACGTAACCCTACGCTTGGACTACGCCGATCCTGCGCGGATCATCACAACTATTTTTCATGAGTACGCAGCCGATTTCGGCGTAGTCGCTACGCAACTCTACGCAACTCTACGTAAAGCTTGGTGTGAAACCCCCTTTAGGGTTTTTAATTTGTTAAGGGTATTAGGGTTTTGAGGGTTGGGGTTATTAGGGATTTGAAGGATTAGGTTTTTAGGGTTTTGAATTTGTTCGGGGTATTAGGGATTTTAGAGTTAGAGTTATTAGGGTTTTGAATGTGGGGTTACTAGGGTTTTAATATGTGGGGCTATTAGGGTTTTGATGGTAAAGGTTTTTAGGGTTTTAAATTTGTTCGAGGTATTAGGGTTTTCAGGGTTGGGGTTATAAGGGTTTTGAATATGGGGTTACTAGGGATTTGAATTTCTTGAGGTTATTAGGGTTTTCAGGGTCGGGGTTATTAGAGTTTTGAGGGTTAGGGTTATTAGGGTTTTGAATATAGGGTTACTAGGGTTCGAGAGTGGGAGGTTATTAGGATTTTGAGGGCATATGTTGTTAGGGGTTTTAATTTGTTATGGGTATTAGGGTTTTGAGGGTTGGGGTTATTAGGGTCTTGAATATAGGGTTACTAGGGTTTTAGAGAGCGGGGTTATTAGGGTTTTGAGGGCATATGTTGTTAGTTTTTAATTTGTTAAGGGTATTAGGGTTTTGACGGGTGGGGTTATTAGGGTTTTGAATATAGGGTTACTAGGGTTTTAGAGAGCGGGGTTATTAGGGTTTTGAGGGCATATGTTGTTAGGGTTTTTTAATTTGTTAAGGGTATTAGGGTTTTGAGAGTTGGGGTTATTAGGGTTTTGACTATGGGGTTACTAGGATTTCGGATTGCGGGGTTATTAGGGTTTTGAGGGTAAGGTATTAAGGGTTATGAATTTGTTGGGGTTATTAGGGTTTCCAGGGTGGGGCTATTAGGGTTATGAGGGTGCATGTTTTGAGGGTTTTGAATTTGTTCGGGGTATTAGGTTATGAGGGTTTAGGTTATTGGGGTTTTGAATATAGGGTTACTAGGGTTTTATAGTGCGGGGTTATTAGGGTTTTGAGGGCATGTGCTGTTATGTTTTTTCTGCTCGGGGTTAGGGTTAGGGTTAGGGTTAGGGTTAGGGTTAGGGTTAGGGTTAGGGTTAGGGTTAGGGTTAGGGTTAGGGGTTAGGGTTAGGGTTAGGGTTAGGGTTAGGGTTAGGGTTAGGGTTAGGGTTAGGGTTAGGGTTAGGGTTAGGTATAGGGGAACATTGCTACAGTGGACCATAGGTCCATTGGCCAATTCATGTCGTAGAGGGCTTCTCTTTTTTGTAGTAGATATCTGCAGTTGTGTTGTGCTCAGTGGTGGTTCCTTATCACTCTTTATGCGATTGTGTTTCGTAGTGGTTGGCTCGATCTTGATGCTCTGTGTGCTTTCATTGAACTTCTGTTCCTCACTTGTTTGGAAGTATCTGTTACAATATCTTCATAGGCTTGACACCTTTTGGGTTTTCATTCGCTATTACCTGATTTGATGGCACTTGGAAATGTGTTTTTGATTATGTGATAGGTAAGTGTTTGTTCTTTTACGTATCCTTGGTTATTTATTTTTTGTGTTTGTATGAGTTTTAAACTTTGCTTAGTTTTGAAGTCCTCTTGGAAGTGGGGGCTAAGGTACGTCGCCATCTTTTTTTTGATAAATTTGTGTGTCAACAGATTTTTCTTTGTTTTTTGTTGTTAATAGATTGATATTTTTGTTTTTGAGAAAAATATTTGCTGGAAAACATTGTTACAGACAGTAATTTAACTGATGTTACAGCACTTGATCAAATACCTTGAAAAGAAACTCATCATGTGTGAACTGCTTTTACAAAATGATTCAAAAGTCAGAGGAGGGGGTTATTTCTTATAAAAATAATAAATTATTCGGTTGCGGATATATTGATGATTTAAAAAGAACATTTCGAGTGGTCTGAGAAGTCAGTTCTCGAGACAACTCTGATAGTGGTTTGACGTTGAAAAGACGTCTTTTTTCGGTTACTATTGGTCAAATGTCGTACGTCATATTAAGACAATAAAATGATATGATTTTATTTGTGCAATGTAATTAGCTAAGATGATGTAATCACTCCATGTTATCCCTGCGTACTTTTGATGTACATTGTACATTAGCTTTGTGATGTCTAATGAAGTGATAGTTTTGTTGATGCATTAATGACACAAAATTTGTTTTTTTTTTTTGCAACGTATATATCACAATTCTATTATCATATAATTACTGATATATTTATGACATTAGATTTACATTAATTTTACAATTTATTCATGTCATTGGACCGCTTTATTAATCATGCCACGTTTCCATTGGTTTTGCGACATATCAATAACGTGATATAAGCGACGAATTCGTGACGCATTTATCTGGCAGAACTAGGTATATCTTGGTAGTTATGCAATTTTACTAGATCATTAATGTGGCAGTAGTTTTTTAAAAACTCTAGAAGTTCTCTAAGCACAATATGAAAATGAGTATGTATATTGATTTAGAACAAACATGAATAACACCACTTTGATATAGAACACAATTTTAATTCTCACCCTAGGTAAACGGCAGGCTTAAACTTTAAACGTATCTCGAAATCACCTCAAACGAAAGTATTGTTTTGGCAGATCACGGCCGATAGAAGATGAAGTAAAATTTGCACAAATTGATGACTAGATATCTTAGTCTTTTTTGCCACTTAATGATGACATTAAATTTACTTAAGACGTAGTAAACTTTCGACAGCTTGCCATGTTTTTGCTCAATTGTTAAATGGAAGACGTAAAAACGTCGTCACATTTGTGACTGCAAGAACACGTCATAATAATTTTCGTCTTTGTGACGTAAATAAACAAAGAAATGAACGTCATTTCAACGTCTCAAAATGACGTCAAAACGTATTTTCGCTTAAATGTGACCGTGCACCACAAAACACACCAGACATGGATTTTAATTTAAGGTCAGCTTCTGAAAGAGCAGACTCTATTAAGTTTTAAAATGATGTTTAACTCAATTCAAATTGATGATCCTAACCTATATAAATATACTAATGAAAGCGCACACTCTGGAAAAGTTTGAACTGAGAAAAGAGGCTGTGAAGTACAGTGTCTATTCAGGCGCCTAATCTTTACTAAGCCGTGCTACCCGTGCCATGAATGGGACAAAAACCTTGATTCAAATTATTGTAGCAACAAAACTGAAGGGATTATTATATTAAGCTGTAATTGAGCATGCTTGATAAACAAATTCTTTTAATAATAGATGTGAACTTTCAAAGCAGTAGCATATTTGCTTCAAAAGTTATTAGAGTTTGAAAGTGAAGAGTGTGCAAAGGATTATCAACAAATTAAAAGGGGCCCTAAGAAAAACCTGATCACACTACTTTACCAATGAAAGGGGTTGTAGAAAACTGCACTGCAAAAAAAATCCGGTGTTAAATATGAAACACCAAGCTGGTGTTAAATTTTCGGTGCTCATTTTTTTGCGTTAAATTAAAAAAACTGTTTTTTGAAGGGTTTCTTAGTAACTGCACATCTTGTTGATTTTGAACTTAAACAAGACAATCAAGAATTTTCCAATAAAATACTTGATTTTTGAAAAAAATGTGTAAACACATTTACACCACAGTAACACCAGTTGGTGTGGTCTCCTATTGAAGCTGGACGGGTGTTATACCATTGATATTAACATCAACAATATAAAATCAACACCATGCGGTGTCATTATTGAATTAACACCAGTACATTGTCAAAACATCACAAGATACAGTGTCAAATTAACACCAAGAAGCGCCAGGTGAACACTTTTCAACACCATCACAATATATTTTCTACACCTGTGGATGTGGTCCTCTATTAACACTTGATCGGTGTTAAATTTTAACACCCATGGTATTAAATCTAACACCGATGTTTTTACAGTGTGCTGAAAACCCACTTTTCAATTCAATTTACGATCCCAAACTTAGAGATAATGTAGACGAATAGCTCTCTCAGAAAATACGGAAAACTCAAAACTGACTCGATTGACCTGATTCACCTTTGTTTAGTCCACACACATACTCAAGGGGTCGACTTTTGTTTTGTTTTATGGTCAATAGAAAATGGTTAAGATATGTAATATTTGTGACGTCTTTTTGATGTCTACGTGGTCATATTAAGATTTCTCAATGACGTGTAAGTTACTATTTTGAAGACAAGACGTCGCGTCACAATCACGTCGTAAACACATTTTATGTTTTTTATGACCTAGATTAGTGACCATTCCTTAGACTTTTTTGTCCGTATGCAAAAAAGTCATACAACCAGTCTATAACGATAAATAGGTTGTAGATATAGGTATAGCGTTAGTACTCTTGGAGTAGGGAAGCTTCGATATACAAAGTCATGTTTGTACCTGTAGATACCTACAGCTTCATTGGATCTTGTAATCAAATACTACTTTAACTGTTGCGACTTAAAAAGACGTCAAAATGACGTCCATTCTCTTTGTTTATTTGAGTCAAAAAGACGTGTTAAGACGTTTCTTTTCGAACCTGATATACATACAAAAAGACGTAATGCTCTACAGCATGGTCACTAATCAAGATCACACCTTTGTATTCATCAAGTGAGCTCTGTACAAAACACCAAATTATAAGTCTTACAATGGATACAATTGACTTGATTTTTGCAAGACATGCAATAGGAGAGCAGTGGATTCGTAAGTTCTCTAAAACTATATTATCTTATTTGTGATTTCCCTTAATACAAATCTTGTGCAGAATACTCCATAAAATGAACACAGTTTATTTCTGCATTGGCAATTTGTTACAGCAAGAGAAGTTCTTTTACACCTTGCACTTGATGTAGGCCGAATTGCGTCATACAATAACATGAATTTATCATTGTCTTAAACACCGCTGATATATGAGAAGGTTATTTCCTCCTAAAGTCTATGGAGATTCAGAATGATTATGATCTTGCAATTAAAACTATGAAGATGATATCACTGAGCTCAACCTCGTCAACCCTGCTTTAGTCGCATTCGACAAGTGAACGTGCAAATCGAAAAGTCCTTAATATAGCCACCAAATCCACAGCATGTCATCATTTCCACCTACGTTCTTCTTTTCTTCTTTGTATATTTTATGACAAAGTTAACTTGTTTTATTAATTCCGAAGAATTGGCTTGATAAACCCATTATTGTTTGTTATTTTATGACATGTATTTTTGGTGTGCGTGGTAATGTTGACATGTTGTCGTATCCTTTCTTGTACTAAAATTACAGTGATGGCGGAACGAAAGAACCTCATCGACGTTGCGAAGGAAAACATCACGCAATTTGTCCATGAAGTCGAACAGTATGAAAATATCAGGGATTTCTTGACGAGTGAGAATGTCTACTTGAATACGCAATCTACCAACGCAACACCATTGGAACAATTGGTGTATCTTGATTACAAATATGACATTGACGGGGTTGTAGTAGAAATGGACTCTCTCATCGGCATCATATCACCAGTACCATATTTGTTGTTCAATGTCAACCGGACCAGTATTCAACCGGTATACCACATTCTGAAGAAGCATATAGATGTGCGAACGTACAATGCTAACAGTCTGAAGTCCCTTCGCAGTACATTGGGAATGCACATTGGATATTCACAAGGATGGCGATTAACCGTGTGCCCTGTTCCGACTGCAGATAGGTATCAAAGTATTACTCCGGAAGAGACACTGGATTATTTTCATCGCGTGAGGAATGCATTCATTCATCGATTGAGCAACTTGCCTCGTAAAGACAATAACCGCGCATCTATTCAAAAGAACTCTTTTCACGATCTTTCAAATTTCAATATTTTACCTCAAGACCAACGATTTGTTTTTGAGTTACTTCAAGAGTCACTTTCCGTTTCACCAAGTCCCCCACAGACACGCGTTATGATTATGGCATCTAGGTTTGGACAGAAGCAACGGGAACCCTTTGTTATATCTGCCATGTACACCGTTAATATGATTCGGTCAATCAGTATCCATCATGCTGTTACTATTGATGCTTCTGCGTATAACACCCATCTGCTGTGGTCCAGGCAAGGTGTTCAGGAACTCATCAATTCCAGAGGTGTCATGTACAATGCTCTTTCCATGTATGACGCCGTTAATTACCAGACCAACCTGGATAGCCGGCAACTCGATATATCTGGAGAACTTCGAAGGATAGCAGCATTCCCGCGACAAATTACATTTCTCCAGATGTACGCTGATACCCCACACTGCCACGTGGGTACACTACATAATCATCCTGTTTCAGGGATTATTGCAACCTGCCAGCTGCTCCATCACCGCACAACTGCCTCAATGTCTTCAAAGGCAACACATTTCATTGAGACAATGGCGGAGAACACAACCAAACTGAACAAGGACATAGCATGCCGATTGGAGATAGTAACTGTTTTGCAACAAGATCAAATCCCCGATGCCATTGATGCGAGGGATTTCTTTCAAGAGCGTGCTTTGGCCACAGTACTAGAGCGCCATCCAGTTTTCATCCCCTTTTACGATGTCCATAGCAACCCATCAATGAAGTTCACTGAGATATTACAAGCAATTGCAAAAGATCTAATTGATGACTTGTCAAATCTCCGCTCCACTTGCCAGCATACAGGTGGTTTTTTAAACTCGTGGAGGGCATATCAGCTCGAGCTGGCTTTGGAGAGATTGTTTTGGGGGAAACTTTCGTTGCCGTCAGATAACGTCCTTTCTGTCAACCTCGGACCTGGTACTGTCAGCGACCGTCGAAGCCTTACTACACTGAGAGGTATCCTCGGTATTGGTCCTGCCAATGGAGCGGCACTGCCAGATACTCCACCTCCTCTTGGCAACTGGACACGCTCCGACATTCAGCAGACTCGAATTAAACGTTTGTTCACCTTTTCAGACTATATGTGTGCAAACAATGCAGTAACTGGAAGGATTTTAGTACAAATCTTGCTGCAAGACCTGCACGGCAGCAATCAAACTCCTCTCAGCATGTATACACAGGAGCGGCCTCCTTCTGGCAAGAGATGTACTGGCAGCATCTCTCTTGACCAGCTCGTAAAAGAGCTGGCAAAAGTTGGTCGATTTGGATTTCCAATGACATTTGGTAAGGCACTAGCAATGCTTGTCAAAGCTTCACGCTCGCTTGATGCTGTCATTAAAGCAGGTTTTCTTGATTTAAAGATGACACATTTTCCGGCGCTGAAGTTTTTAGACTCCTCGAAGCATCAGAAGGCTACTTGGGACCACAAATCCGTCTGGCAAGTCATCCTGCCCGGTGGCACAGAATCACTTACAGCAAGATCTGCAAGTCTATCTGCTGATGTCCTTGTAAGATTAGAATCAGGTAATTTCACATTTTCCAGGAACCTCAGAACTGTAAGGGACACTACCATGCCTTGGATATTACCTGTGGTCTCTAGGCTAGATGGGAGTAACTTAGACCGTGATCAAACGGTGACTGTTTGTCTCTTTGTCACCTGTATTGCTTTTCTGCAGCTCGGCATTTACATTGATTACGCTCGAATGGCTAATCTAGAGAATGATATGCCTTTCACTCAGAACCATTTGCGCAGACTTGGAATCCTGTCACATTACTTTCTGAGTGGTGTCCATAAACTAAGGGTAATGAGGCTGCACGAGCACATTCCATTTAAGATTTCGATGCCCATTCTTTCTGCACGCGGAAACGCTAAACAGCATAGAAATGTTCCTATTGTTGAGGAGCCAGCAGAAGATGACTTTGCGCAGTTTGGTAATTCATCCGTTGCAGAGACATTACAAGAAGTCGAACAGGTAGAAACTCGGAACTTACCTGCAAATTTTAGAAGACCCTGGTCGACCGTTGAGCTTGAATTGCTACAAACTGCGGTCGTCGATGTTACCGATGGGTCAGTTACAAAAATCTACAAGCGTTATGCTAGATTGTGTCTTGAACACTCATTTCCTGTTCGTAGTATTCAATCAGTTAAGCATAAGCTTCGACGAATGAGGACTGGGCAGTAACTCTACTGTAGGCCTGACTTTGATTGCACAGGTTGCGTGCCCCTTTGCTCTCAATCCTAAAAGTGATTCTTTTTATTTTTTTTTTGTGTGTCTTTCAGAGGCTTGATGTTATTAGTTCTTTCAATTTGATTTCTTCAGTGAACTCGTTGGTTTCTTGGTGTTCTTCTATCTAGACGTTTGGACGTTTTGAAACAAATATTCTGATCAACACATTTTCTGGGAGCAGAATTTGTTTCTGGAAAAATTCTCCCAACTCTGCGATGAGTGTGTAAATTTTTAAAACCATTTTAGCTGATGATGGATGCCTATAGATGATCATTTAATGCAATGTTCGACCAGTTTTACAAGCTGAATTGAATGAATGGACATGTTTCAGTTTAGGGTTATGAATGTGATAGTCATCTCCTTACCATTGGCATAGATTAAGCAATCCTTTCAAGATTTGATAAGCTTGTAGAGGTATTGTCTTACATTTTTTTTTTTTAGCTCACCTGAGCCGAAGGCTCATGTGAGCTATTGCGATCGCTCTTCGTCCGGCGTCCGTCGTGCGTCGTCCGTCGTGCGTAAACTTTTTACATTTTCATCTTCTTCTTGAGAACCCCTTGACTGATTTTAACCAAACTTGGCAGGTAGCATCCCTAGGGGGATAGGATCTCAATTTGTTCAAGTGGGCACCATACCCCACCTGGGGGGCCCCCAGAGGGGCCCAACCCCCCCCCCCCCAGAAAAAAGATTAAGGAATCTCAAATCTTCTTCTCTAGAACGTGAAGTGATAGAGCTAAATCAATACTATGAATTAGTACATTGATGAATGTAGTTTCAAGTTTGTTCATGGCGGAATCAGGGGTGCCTCCCTTGGGACCCAGGGGAGGGGGTGGGGAGGGGTCCTAATGGGGCTCAAATTGAACATTTTCATCTTTTTCTTGAAAATACCATTATGAATTTTCACCAATGTTGGCAGTTAGCATCCCTTGGGGGATCTCATTCCTATCAAATTGGCACCATGCCCCACCTGGGGGCCCCAGGGGGCCTAGATTTGGACCAAAATTGTAAATTTTTATCTTTTTCTGGAAAACCCTATCACAAATTTTCACCAAACTTGGCAGGTAGCATCCCTAGGGGGACAGAATCTCAATTCCATCAAATGGGCACCATGCCCCACCTGGGGGCCCCAGGGGTCCCACCTCCCATCCTGTAAGGAATGTTAACAGATTTTCTTTGGAGCCAAAAGTGATTGAGCTAAGTTGATACAATGAATCAGTATATTGATGACTGTTGTTTCAAGTTTGTTCATGGGAAAATCAGGGGTGCCACACCCCCTTGGGACCCAATGATGCTTGATGGGATGGGTGGGGGGTCCAAATGCGGGCCTAAATTTTTATCTTGCTGAAAGCAACATAATGGATTTTCACCAAGCTTGGCACATAGCATTCCCCTGGGGATAAGATTTCAAAGTGTTTGGATGGGCACCATGCTTCCCTGGGTGCCCCAGGGGGTCTAAACCTCCAAGATTAATGAATATTCAATAACATTTTTTTTTCTCTACAACGTAGTTTTAATCAAAAGTGATAGGGCTTCAAGTCTTTTTTCTCCCCTAAGCTGTATAATCCAACATCCTATAAAGTACAGTGTACTTGGTAGGTATTTTTTTTTTTTTACCAGTGTGATGGAATATGTAAATGGACATTAGGCCCCCACTCTCAAAGCTACCGCCACCATAAGTTTCCAATGTTCTCAGGTAAGAGTCTGCAAGAATGCATGGAAGGTTAACTTGCGATACTCAGGTGAGCGCGTGACCCCCGGGTCTCTTTTTTCTTTAGAGAGAGAGAAAAAAAAATCAGCTTCAATCTGGTGGTGTACTTGACTGAGGCAGCAAGTCTGGGGGGGGGGGGGGTAGCTCCATTGTTGCAGCAGTCTTTACTGAGTGCAAATAACTTCTTTTAATTTACATGGTATTGAGTTACATGTAGTCTTGCTTCCAATGTGTGTCCACAAGACTGTACTTGGTTTCGTAGACATACAGAGTTTAGAAGGTAAATCACGTACAAAAAGTTAAAAATTGCAAGTGTCTGTTTTCACTAGTTTTCAAATTTTACGTTCTCTCATATGAATTTCTTATCTACACAGGGATATTCTGCATCTATATATATGAATATAATTATCTAGACACCAAAATAAACCATTAGAATGCCGCTGGAGTGATAAAAGTTCTGACGCTGCTCATTATGATCGTCAAAATTTGTCACAAACATGCTACAGGGACAACTTTATGATTGCTATGCAATGATAACTTTGATAACACAACCATGTATACAACAATAGCCTACTAATAGCCTTCTCCATGATGATAGTCACTTGAGGGAGAGGACTTTTAGGACAGACATAATAACATAGTCTATCGTTAGACCTCTATGAATATTAATGATGATATATTTAGTCATCTACACACATTTAAAGATGTTGTTTTAGCCCTGCAAGAGTGGTAGGGCTGTACACCTCACAGATAGACGGAGAGGCAAGCTTTGTAGTTAAACATGACACAAAGTGAAATCTTTCTGTGCATTCCGGGCTGGTAGTACAGTATAATCAGTATAGTATGTAGGTCTAAGTCTAGACCTACATAGCTTTAGCCTAGTTATTGCTTTAAGATTTTATGCGAGTAGCTGTACCCAAGCTACCTGAGTGTCGCGACACGGAGTCTGGTAAGGGCTAATGCAAGTTGAGCTGATCCTAACAACAGTGTATAGCCGTCTGTATCAACTGCAAGTCTGAGAAATGGGGCACGTTCTGCTTCTACTTGTATCATAAACACATCCACTTTTGAGTAGAAAATTGCACTAGGCGAGAGACACCATGATCTATTCTAGGCTATACTAGCTCATTCTATTAGATCGAGAGCTTAGATAAGTTCTAGCGCCACTATAGCTGTTCAAGCTGTTCATAGTAGTTGCCTGGTTGATGTCTCATTCAGAGACAATGTATTGTGAAACAACGTATTAAACTCAGCCACTTGATCGTTTGACATAATCTAGACATTTGGATAAGTCAGCATGTTCAGTTATCTCAGTAGAAAACTACAGAGGTCAGTGGTGCAAAGGCAGAAAATCGTGCTCGTGCATGTAACTTTTTCCAAAATGTCAAGTTGACATTTTCCTCTGTTCCAAGGTACTAGTAACGCGATCACTTTCCCCGGCCCCTTTAGCTTTCATAGTCCAGGTAGTGTAGAGGGCGCTGTTGGTGATACTGCCAATCACCGTTTTGCATCGATACGAAGATTACCTAACGGTAGTTGAGCTGTCATCGTAACGTTGCTTTCGTTGTCTTCTCTGCGCATCGCGCAGTCTGTAGTAATGCCAGGGTGCGTGCATAATGTTCTTCTTATTATGACTTCACAAAAGAAGTTTGGTAAAGCTTTCATCCCTCTCAGCCGAATCGTGAACGGAACTGTGATTGGACCACTGACTACAGTGGATCGGACTTCTTCGGACTCGGGGAAGTGGTTTATGGTTTCAGGAAATTTCATTCTACAGATATGGCACAAGCCCAATTGTACGATAGAGTGTCAACTGCCTTAACTGAAAAAAACAAAACAAAAAACATGTCATTGGTGTTTTCATGGACCTAAGCAAGGCATTCGACACTCTTGACCACACTATCCTTATACGAAAATTGCATTGCTATGGAGTTCGTGGCATTCAACTAGAATGGTTCAAAGATTACTTATCGAATAGAAAACAATAATTATGTCTACTATGAATCTGTTAACTCTGAAGTATTTCCTACACAATATGTGACGTCCATACTGAATTCATACTGAGACGCTACTCTTTCCAGTGTGTATACTATTAAGTAAATGATATTTCTAAGTCATCTATGTTAGTGCAATATATTATGTATGCCAACACCATCAACGTATTTTGTTCCAATTCTGCATTCCCTCCTAATAACTCTTAATACTGAATTACCGAAATTATCTACACATTTTAAAGAGTAATATATTTTTACTCAACTTAAAAAACACAAATTTCATTTATTTTGATAATAAGAAGCATAAAAATGAAATGCAGCATTTGCATATTATGGTGGATGGCATCCCACTGGAACAAAAAGAAAGCATCAAATTTCCCGGAATTTACCCAAATGAAAATATGAAATGGAACACCCTTGTGCAATACATCTCTGATTATGTGTCTCGTAATGTTGGTATAGTCCAAAAGCTTAAGTATTATGTCCCTAAGAATATTTTATTTATGTTATACAACTCGTTGAATCATTGACAACATTGACAATTACTTTACAAAGGAAAGCTATACGTATATGCACCAACTCAGGTTATCGAGATCATTCAGATCCTTTATATATATATACATATATATATATATATATATATATTTGCAAAACTCACTCTTTATGTTTCGCTCACATAATAGTCAATATTGGTCTTCTTTCTCCTCATCATTTCAATTAAACAAGGACACTCATTCTTATCCCATCAGACAATCTGATACATTTCATTTACATAATCCTAAAACAGTGATGGCTCTATATATCAGACACACCGGACCCGATCTCTGGAACTCTCTTCCTTCTCAAATTGGAAGTTTACAGTCCTTGTATTCTTTTAGGAAAGCTGTAAAAACAGTGTTACTTTTTTATATCACTAACTTCGTTGTCATTGTTCGTGTATGATACACAAAATTCCTTTGTAGAAATATCCCCGCATTTCATGCATTATGCAATCATGTAACCAACCATGAACTGTAACTGTTCACCTGTACCTCGGTGAGAAATATTTTGTCATGCCTTACTGATAGTGATCCAGGTGAACTAACTTTGTATAAGCCTTTAGTGAAAGCAGACATACCTCTCCTTTCCCTTTCTCCTTTCTATTATCCTGTCTCTATACGCCCGTTATCCCTCCCTCCTATTTTTTTATGTACGAGGGCTGCACGCAAATCAAGCCACGCTTAAGCTGTTGCCCTGCTGTATTATTCATTGGAAGGTTGTATTGCTGGTACGTTTCTGCTGTACATTGTGTAAAGGCAATGAAGAAAGGAATATTTTGTCAACATGTTTATGTATTTGTATGGCTCCAACAATGTATGCATACATACATGTACATGTATGATCATGTACGATAATAATACAGGAATCAATAAATCAAATCAAGAATATAACAAATCAAGTATGAAATGACTTCTATTAGAAATGTAATTTTTTTACGTAGCTACTATGTGAGATTGGGGAGATAGAGTTAAGACTTTAGCGAAAAGAAAAAAAAAAAACATGTGTGTGTGTGTGTGTGTGTGTGTGTGCGCGTGTGTGTGTGTGTGTGTGTGTGTTGGCGTAGTGTTGGAACTGTTGTATAGAAATTCACCAGCAACACCTACTCACTAGTCAAAGTCAGAGAAAATTAAAGGGAGAGTATATAGTTTTAGTTGAGAGCTAACTTTATTTTCAGGTTTCTAAAATTTTTTTGATGAGATAATGAGAAACCTTTCATGGAATATGAAAGAGCGTGTATCCAATTGGGTTCCAATGTTTACATGATGAAAAGCAGTTATGTAATTGCATGTAATTCCAATATAAGGTTCAATGTTTATCTGATAAAAAAGCAATTATAAAATGGCTGAGATGCCCAAACCAGACCCTCCCTAACAAAAGGTGGGACCTATCCTTTATTGGGATTTCTTAGTTTTACTCTTTTTTTTTTTTTTTGGGGGGGGGGGGTGTCTCAGCTATTTCAAAACTCATTTTCATCTCATAAACTTTGAATTCCTCATTAAAAATAGTACTGTACACACCCTTTAAAGGTTCCACATTGTTCTGCCTTCCTGTTATCTTGCTTTTTATTTAACAAAATCTCATCTTGTAAGGTAAAATTAGCAGTGCATCAAAACAAACACAACGTCAACTTAAATTTACTCTTTGAAAGCACCGCATGCACTCGAAAGAGACAAAGCCCCAATACTGAATATGCATTAATTTAAGACAAACTGATGCACAATAACCTCACATCGCCCTGCAAAAGTAAACAAAAAAGATATCAAACACCTATAGATGTATACAATGTTCATGTTATCAGTTTCAATGTAAAAAAATTTTGAAGGTGTCAATCAACCTTCAACCTTATGCTCGTTTGTATATGTGCCTGTATGGCTACCGTTTTCCCTTTTCATGTTCGTGAAGTCTAAGTTTTAGAATGAACAGGTGGACCTATATATACAGCAAAATAATTACTGATCACAATAAAGTCCAATCTATTGAAAGCTAATAGAAAAAGACACACATTACACGACCCCAACCTAACTAAAATCATTGCTTCTTTTAGATTGAATGCGCTTATTTGAAACATGGATGCCGTTTCACGAATTGGAATGACAGACACGATTCCGTCGCAAGCTAGAATTGATTTCAATTTGATTGCTGAAATGCGTTCTTCTATAGTAGATTTGACTGATGCAAATCAATATCGATTGCTCCGATTGTGAATTTAAATGACCGGACTTTGAATTTGACAATATGACGATTGAATGGTCGGAATAGGAACTGGAATTACAAAATTATGGAATTGACAGAGAACACTAATATCAGGAATCGCTGTATCCGCCATAACATTGCGAAATTCCTGGCGAGCGAAGGTTTCCAAGTAATTATCACAGAGGGTTTGCCGACATAATAATAACACATCTACTGACTCAGCGAGGAGAAAACGAAACAAGTCACTGAAGTGTTGTGGGTCAGTGACCCAGAGAGAGACAGGGAGAGGGAGGGGGAGAGAGAGAGAGAGAAGGGGGCGGGGGGGGGGGGGGGGAGGAAGAGATGGGAGGGGAGGGAGAGGGAGGTTGGAGAGAGAAGAAAAAAAACAGTGCGAAGTTAAGCTGCTACAAGACCTTCCGATTTTCTAAGAAGCTCCTTGGATTTTCAAAGCCGCCTCTATACAGCCACAACTCTGGAACATTCATTTTTCTAATCTAACCATGGGCCTACTCCACATTGCTAACGCGTACGTTTTCTCCTATTCGAAGATAAAACATGGTATACGTCATAGATAAAAGGATCTGTTAGCAGTAGGTACTTCCAGGATTGACCTCGAAATACATGTAGTGCCTGCAGTCATTACAAACAAAGAAACAAGAACAATCGACAGTTGTCTGGTGACGCAGAGTTTTCACACTGGAGAAGATATTACATTACGTCTCATACGGAGCAGTGTTGCGTTCGAGAATTATCGAATTATCAAAGGCAGAATTCAATGCACGTGAGCCTGACTAGAGACCTGCTCTATTCCGATCAAGTTTACCTATTTTGTAATGTTACACTTTTCGGCGGCATCCATGCAATTAATTTCCCCTGCCCATGCTTCTTGAGCGTTTATCCTTCATATTCTTCATGTCACCTGTTTGAGATTTGCTGACTCCGACGTTCAGCATAATTCATCTTGAATAACGGTAACCAAAGCCCAAAGTAATCAGAATTGTTCATACAGCATCCACTAGTGACATCAGGAAATAGTTGACCACCCGGTTGTCTTAAATTGTGCTATCTTCGATGTGATTTTTGTTGTTGTTGTAAATGTTTCTATCTTATATTGATGGTCAAGTCTATTCAAGGTCCTAACGATCACTTGGTTCCAGAGTTGGAGATTGTTGCTCCTTAACCTTGGAATGTTTTTTTTTTTCACTCCCTCCTTCTCATTCTTTCCCCATCTCGAAACTATACAACCCCTTTAAGACCACCTGGCCTTTGAGATGTTTGTCTCTAAACAGAGCATGTATGTTAAAGGACAAGTCCACCTTCATATGCATAAGGATTGAGAGAATGCAGCAATATCAGTAGAACACATCAGTGAAATTTTGAGGAAAATTAGACAATCCATTCAAAAGTTATGAATATTTTAAGTATCTGTGCAGTCACTGCTGGAAGAGGAGACTATTACAGTGTATGATGTGACATGCATACAACTATATAAGAAAATGAAAAGAGAATTTGACAAAACTTTACTTTTTGAATAAAGGGCCCATTTTTTCGACTTGCTACTGGCGTATGTTAAGGAAAATATATTATTCCCCCTGCCTTCTGAAAGAGAGAAGTCGAGTGTTCTTTTGTTATACGAGAAAAATTGAAATATGTTGAATTTTCTTTATTCTTTCTTTATATCGTTGTACTCATATGACATCACAAGCTATAGTAGCCTTTTCATCCAGCCTTGACTGAGCAGAAACTTCAAAAATTCATAACTTTTAAACGGATTGTCCGATTTTGCTCAAACTCTCACTGATGTGTTCTCCTAAAATTGCTGCATTCACTCAACCCACATGTCTATGAAGGTGAACTTGTTCTTTAAGTTATTGCTCCCCTGTGGACTGCCACCTGTTGTGGTCTGGAGATGGGGAAGTAATATACAGTGCTACACATTTATGTAAAATAGACACTACTATACACATTACAAATTTCCCACAAATATTTGAGCTGACATGTGTGCATATCACAGCCATCACGTCTCGTTGAACAATAAATATCCTGTATGATCGACAGCTCTGAATAAAGCTCCTGAATTTACTTGCTGTACAGTACTTGTGTCTGTCTGAGATTTTCTTGCCTATCCATGATTTGTAGTGATAGATATTCTTGGCAAACAAAGGATATTAACAAACAGAAATTTATCTCTCAACTAAAATCTCAACATTCGCCATTCTTTCAACGTCAGTGGACGTAATTCAGCTTTACTAACTTGTCTATAAACTAATAAAGGGTTCTAACTTCGACAGCGACAGGCAGGGTAACAATATAAGAAATATGATGGGAAACTGCATGATCTGCTTATGGTCAAATAGATCGCAAATCATCGACCATATTCGGGTAATTTCTCTGTACAAATCTGTATGAAGAGATGAACACCAACAAGAGAATGATTTTATCCTGCTATATACGGTGTTGCATGGTGTAGAAAAAAACGCAACCAAAGCAGGCATTCAATTGCAACTGAAAATTGATATCAGATCATCTTTCATCCAAACTGGGAAGTGGCAATACTAGTATACATAACCAGGGAGGCGGAAGCTAAATAGATTTACAGTTGAAATGTACATTACAACGGTATGCTCATCCCTCAGATCAAGACAAACCAGCTCTGCATAAAATATGCTGGATTGTGTAATGTGGTAGTACTCAAATGTTACCGTCTTCCTCGCACGTGGCAAAAAAAAAAAAAAGAAGTAGAAGTGTTGAACAGTACACAGATGCTGGACAAGGAAACTGAAGAAAAAAAAATACGTGGAATTCATCACAAACGCGCACGTCCAAAACGCTTTCCGGAATAAAAGGAGACACCTCTCTCTCCACTCCACCCCCCCCCCCCCCTCCTCCATTTAGAAATCGGGTCTGCATCTGATAAGTATTGATAAGCTTCTGGGCTCAAGATTTTTTTTTTTTTCGGTATTGCCACTCGTCTTGTGAAAGGCACACTATATGCATCTCCGAAGTTATTTCGCTCGCAAATTTCACAAATACGCACATAATAATCATATCATGGCAACACCTCTGGATGAGCTCGATCTCGAAGTAAGAATGGATGCTCTAGAGGAAATGGTGATAGAGGAACTGAAAAAATTCAGTGAGGAAAGGAAACGTCTTCTGGCTGAACTAAAAGATTTGAAAGATCAGCTTGAACGAAAAGTTCGTAAACGACCGATAGACACGGGTAGCGACGAAGGGGACGACGACGACGACGACGACGATGATGATGATGTAGGGGGAGGATCTGCTAAAATACCAACCTCATTGGCGCAGCTAAGTCCGGCTGTGAAAACAAAAATTTCTAGCTTCACGGCATCGTCGTCATTCCAACCAGGACCTGGTGAAAAGATGCCTATTGTTCAACTGGCCTATTTTCGGTGGTGGACATCGAAAAACAAATCCAGTCTCACAGGTAGGACATAATAATTTACGTTTAATCACTCGCTCCACTCAGCATATTAAAGGTTTTTGCTGCCAATTTCGCTCTCATGTCATTCAATTTAATATTGGAGCCATTCATTTTGACAAATTTTCTCAGGCGTCAGATAACCGCCATTCAAAATCGTTTTTCTTCGATTAAGTAAACTGATTTTGCGATCGACATCGTAATATGCGCATTCTTCATTGAATGCGCATACATTTTACTTTTATGTTCATCTCTACCTGTCGCTATAGCTCGTTCCAAGTATTGGAATTTGCATATGGGCATTCAAATTAAACCTGTACAATGTTCATCAAAAGTTACATAACTCGTATTGCGCTTTAAATTGAATGTTAATAACGTGTACATGTGCATATATCATACGAGATGATGTGTGAACTTTAATAATAATAAGATCACAAATCAGAACGATTAAAACGAAAATACAGAATATCGAATAAATGTCATAACTACAGTATGGCGATCAAATAAACTTATAATGAAGAAAAGTGAATATGAAGAAAGCCATATGTGATGACAAGGAAAAATGAGGATTGTCATCCCATGTGCAGAAAACCAAACAAGCCCTGGATGTTCAAATAGCGAATTGCTGATGAGATTTGAGATAAATAGTAGCTATTTTAGCAGCGCTGTCAATGGCTGTACTGCATTACCATGGTGACCACAGTGCACTGCTCTGTCCTGATAGTGAAAAAATGTGCAAAGCCCTCCTGCAGCTTGTGTTTACTTTGATGTATACCTAGGAGAAATAAGGACTGCCTGACGAAACAAAGTCCTCTCACAGCTTTCAGCCAAAAATCATAAAGTGGGGAAAAAAATCAGCTAGACGAGCTGATCTCGGGCAGCATAATCAGCAGTCAACGGCAGTTTCAATGTCCTGCTATTTTCGAGTTTTCAGGGTTTTTCTATGGCTCGGTCGTGACAGCGGAGTGGAGGTCGTGGTCAAGCTCACTTCCTCTTCAGGGGTCAAAGAATTGATGCACATAAAGTCTCCGTCCAGTCTGGGGTCAGATTTTATTTTTAGCTGCCTAGCTGTCTTTAGGATGTGTCAATCAGACAGCAACTGGTATATTTCCCTGTCATCTTATCTGTTTTCATTCATACACACAATGAGATCTATTTGCCCTGAACTTGGAAGTAAAAACGACCCCAGAAACACTAGGGAGTGAGGGGTCAGTGGCGGTGTTCTCTCTATGGTCAGTGATAATGAGGCCTGGGCCAAGAGGCACTTTATCAAAAGGTCAGCCAGAGCGGTCAACTGTCCTCTGTGGTGCTGCGCTGCATTGTGACATTTTGCAGTGCCCACTTCCACTGCCCATATATCACAATAAGAAACTGTACGAATACAATATCAGGCACCCATCCTAGTTTTAAACAGACTTTCCTCCTCATCAGTCAACCGGCAGGCCTCCGAAAAGACGCGTATTTTATTTTCAGCGCGGTCGCGGTGACCTTCACATGACGTCTCGAACCGAAGAAAACATCCCCTTTTCAAACTGCGATATCTCCATGACTAATCAATGCTTTTCAACGATTTCTTTTGCATCTTTATGTTTAAGGACAAAATGTACTAGACATGTAAAAATAAAAATTTTCCTCACTCAGAAAAATATAGTAAATGGAGGATAAAAGTGAGATCAAAATCACAAGATCAAAAATTGAGAAAGGACTGTATATTTCAATATCATTTGCTTCTGAGCCCACTAAAATCATACATCATTCGAAGCGAAATTTATCTAGGTTTTCAGAAATACCACTATTTTTTAACCATTGCTTGTAGAAGGGTCAGGATCCAGCAAAATAGCATCCATGTACACATCCAAAAATGCTCAAAACTTGGCGAAGTCGCAGACGACCTTAGTTAGCCAATCACAACCCCGCACTGTGACATCATTGGCATGGCGATTCTGCTGAATGAACGAGGGCAACTCGAAACACTCCAAAAACGCTAGAATCGCTTCAAATTCTGTTCATTGTTGCTTTTTTGTGTAACAATTATCAGAATGATATTTTCTGTCTTTTTTTTTTTTTCTTATATCACTGTCGGAAATGAGCGAAAATGACTCACGTCCACAAAAACTTACATCAGTCCCACATATTGAAAATTGTGCTGTTCAGTTGCACTACCAGGGGGCCATACCTACTGTATAGCTCGGCCTTGGTCGTGTGATCGTGTACATCACGACTTGTTGACAAGATACAAGTGTTGCCATGTAATTGTTGTTTTGATATATCTAGTTAAAATGGGTATCTGATTCTACACAAAAATTAACAGTGGCCAAGATAAAACTTACAGGTTATAAACCCTGTCAGACTTTTATACTTTTTGTGAATGAATCGTTTGTTATGAGTTATATGGTACCGGTATGCAGAGTCGGTGGGGGAATGGTTAGCATCTTCAGGGAATTTACCGACACATCTGCACAAGAAACATACAATATATCAAATTCGGTAGAAGCATGCATATCACACACACACACACACACACACACACACACACAAGGGTAACTAATTGTCCTGTAATCGAGTTAATGACGACTACCGTAGTTGAGAAAATACTGAACAAGCATAGCTGTGCTATTCAATGTGTTGATTAAACAAGTTCTCTTCAAATTACACATGTATATAGGAACTGTATTCTGGTTATAATTATTTGTTTGTCTTGAATTTTGACAAGCTTCTTTTTTTGATAGTTGTGATTCTTTGTTATATTGCTTGTTGAATTGTTATTTATTAATAGGCTTCGAAATTTCAACCACTGATTAGAAAAAAAAATCTATGTAGATCATTTCATTGAGATTATACTTAAATAAAAATGTGTGACTGTAAATATACACAGCTTTAAATGGGCAAAATATAATCACATCCTTGTCACACTTTATACAATGTACATTTGTGAATAATAACATTTGATGGTACATGTACAGTTTATGAAGGGATAAGCCTATACCAGGTAGTGCTGGCGGTGGAGGTGGTCGAAGTCTTCAGGGAATTTATCAACATACAAACTGACATTCTCATTCTGCATTGGAGACATGCAACACACTTTTTTCCCCAAAAGAAACATGCTCATATAAAACACAAGAAGCAAGTCCTTCCAATCATCACAAAATAACATAGAGACAGCACACATGAATCCCAACATAACTTATGTTTAATAATATATGTGAAAACAAAATCACATACATTGTGCCAATAACTGCTTCTCTTTCAGAAAAAAAAAAAATCAAATGCAAATACAATGCACCAAAATACTGTATGCACTTATCATTTTGCTTAATCATGCAACACTTAGAAAACTAACAGTTTTTCAAAATCGGTAAACTTTTGTAATGAAATCTTGATAATGTTATTTGCATTTTTAGGAAGCTCAATGTGCATTGTACATGTACATATTATATCTAACTTTACTGAAACGGACTTCCGGCTTATATTTTGTACATTATACAGGCATACCTGTGGGTGCCTATAGAATCTTCTCGAACATAGCAAATGATTAAAAGCAAGAATGTTTATTTTTACAATGGCTTAAACAGGAAAAGTGTAACAAACACATACTTTCTTTCACTGTCTCACATTCCGTTACTGTGTCAGCATCCGTCTCCAGATGAAATATACAGTTGTACTTATACGGGATGTAAACCCCTTGAAGGGGTTGGGTGGCTGTGTTGGAAATCGGGAGGCTTTAGAAGAGGGGCCATCCTTCTTCACCGGCCACTCTTACATTTTTCCATTTTTGTTTGTTTGTTAGTTTGCGATTTTGTTTTAAGTTTCTTCTTTCACGCTTCCTAAAGGTTGCCTTTTCATGAACAGCCTTTGTATTTGCTGTAACGAACAAAGTAAAATTTTACACAAGTTGATGCAAGAGCAGTTGAACAATTTGGTTGCAACGTATTATCATATGTACCGGTAAACCCGGGTATCTATCGTGCAAACAATCACAGCCCAACCTGGCAAGAATTCCACTCAAAAGGATTTTTGTTGTTGGGTACTTTTCACGTGCTAAGTTATATCACTTCTGAGAAGAATGTCTATCAATATTCCGCACACTTGACGAAAGGCTGTTTGTACCTACATACACGTAAAAGTGCTGCATCACCTCCACTAGTGTCAATGTCACACAGTTCAATCTTTTCCACTAAATAAGAGATTTTTTGCTCCAGGGTAACAAATACTTGTGCATCATTCCGATCCAGTTCCAGATTCTGTACCATTGAAACACCATAGATGTGAACCTTCAGCCATCTATAAAAGAAATGCAGAAAAGGAAAGAAAATAAACATCATGACTGCACTGTTAAACATCAAAGAAACTCAAGAAAAATATTTTCAAAAAAAAAATGTTTCAATGAATCTATAAATGCTATACAAGCAAAGATAAAGAACAAATTTTATATTTCAGGAAAAGATTTTAATGAATTTCATAGTTTTAAATTCCAGTGCAAATGATTGGACCCCTCCCAAAACAAAAAACAAAAAACAAAAAACAAAAACAAAAACAAAAACAGAAAAGACAGAAAGAGAGAGATAAATTCTCACAGGATTTTGCTCAATACCCGCCAACACACACACACAACAAATGTCAGAATTATTACCCTTTTGTTTAGTGAGTATCATTCAGGAAAATGATGGGGGGGGGGGGGGGTTGACACCCCCTTTCCCCACTGTTATGCTAATGGTACCAGCCATCTTCAAGTGCTATGGACATTACTGTTGACATGCAAAAACAAACAAAACCCTACAAAACTATAATTATTTTATTTCATTATTTAAGGACATCTCCTTACAGTACTATAGACTTTCTTTTACATACAGTGTGCGTACAAATTGTACATAGGACATTAAAAGATGAACAAGACTACTTGTGAAGATCAGGGTGAAAACCCCAGGTGGAGTGGTACACTATACAGCGTTATACATATTATATCTTCATATGACAACCCAGACTATTGCAAGAATCTTCAGAACTGGAGTCTGAAGGAGGGACTTAAATCTGCAGAAGAAAAAAAGGAGGAAAAAAAGAAAGATCAGAACATGAATTTACTTACTCAGTCATTTTGCTTGAAGGAGCTATCCCACAGTGGAGTTTCTGCATTTCTGGGAACCGACTCAGTAAGTGGAATGTGCTACATGATGAAGTTCGAAGCCAGGAACTTTCCTTGAATGTCCAGTATTTTGACTGCAAGGAATTCAGAAAGAAGATGTTAAACAATCAAAATACAATGTATGATAGATTCCAGTTACCATGGTTACTGATCTATTCTCTAATAGTTATATAAATGTACAATGATAGCCTAAAGCTTCGAATTGACGGGTAAATATAGACACCCTAAAATTTTTTAACGCGGACATACTTGTAGTTAGCCTAATTGAAAACCAAGGTCTACATGTACACATTAGCCTGAACAGATGCAATGCGACAACAGTGTACAGCTGTTTGTACATCACAACCTGTGTACAGCCAGGAAAATAAAACAAAAATTAATTTGATGAAAAATAAACTCTGAAAACTGTCAATCAATGTGCTACATTTGTACATGTAGGCCCAGCCGTGTGCCTTTACTACAGTTGTACATTCAGTTCTTCTTCTCCTTCTTCTTCTTCTATATGTGGTATATATCACTTTGTAAAAGTTAACGTAAAACAATTTTTTTTGTTGCGATTGGGATGAAACTATCATTTGGTGAGGTACCAAAAAGTTAGACCGACAGTATCTGTCTCTTCACGACAGACTTCTTATCTTACATTGGGACATGTATGGTCAGCTGTACCTGTCCCAATGACAGTGATGAATGTCAGTAATTTATTAAGAATCCCACAGTGAAGAGACGGATACCGATGGTCTAACTCTAAGAAAATGTTACGCCAAGGACCGTACAATTTTTATGATTGAACCACATGTAATTCACGATTAATAACTCTTGGTACTAGTACTACTACTTTATTTTGCTTGATCATGATTCATGGATAATTATAGCACTGTAAGAAATATCACATGTGGGTGGGTAGATCTTGTACAACTGTAGATCAAACTTCAAAGAAAGGCATGCGCGATGCGCAGATTTGATAGTAATAGTATGAAATAAACAGACAGACCAAAAACTTTTTTAAAAGTTACCATTTGCATTCTTTATCTTACCGGACTTCCACAAATTTAAACATTTAACTAGGCCCCCTAGCCCTACATAAACTTGATGGGTTTTATAATAAGACTCAAGAGTATCGGCTACAACCTACTAAATTCACAACTTTTTTTTTTTTATAAGATCTACAGTGTATCTACTGACTGTATTCAACAAGCCTTAAGGCTTAGATCTGTATAGAGACAGATCTAGATATTTCATGCAAGTCAGAAACAAACATGCACGAATTACGAGTGCAACCTACAAATTGTAGGTTACTGTTACCAGTTACACTTACAGCTAATCTACAAGTGTGTAGAACTTCCGTTCTACGGTGTTTAGACTTTTAATAGACAACTGACAGTGTGTTATCTACACTGACTTTAAGCTAAGATAGTTACAGCTGTATTAGATTTAATAATCCCCCATGGTTCTTTATGTACGGGACTACAGTCGCACAGAATGCACTGCGTCGCACAACTAAAAAATAACGATAAAGTGGGGTTACGCCATTTCCTGACCCACTTTATCTGACACACTCTTTCTGACACACTTTTTTTGCCATTCACTTTGTACACGGGGCAGTTTTCATGAGACGGCCTCTGTTATTGGCTACTGTGCTAATGAATATTCAAGACTATGGTATGGCTTGTCGAACGTCGCGCTCAAGGCCGGACAATAAGAGGCGGCCAGGAGGCGAATATTTTTTCCGTACATGGAAACGCTACAGGACATGAATTATTCATAAGTTGAGCTGAAAGAATGAAATGCGCATGCGCATGGACTTCAGACAATGAACGCCACATGCACATGATGCTGCTGCGTTATTGCTGCATCGAGCTAGCTAGCTACTAATACCTGTGTACCTGCCCTACTGTTCTGTGGTATCGGTTTATTTACGAACGAATACGAGTACCCGATCGACAAAAAAAGGCGTGCGATAGATTTCGGAAGAACTCTTATTTAGCCATTTATGCATGTACGAATAGTGGTAATGTGGCATCAATTCCAAGCCTATGGCTGTAGTTTAGGTTGTAGCTTGTAAAGCTGTTCATTTCACGCGAGCTGCGTATGTACCTGCTTCCAACAATCGACTGCACTTTCTTCGAACCCTTCATGCTCGTTCATGCTCGCCACGCCAGCCCTGGCCGCGCTGACAATCACGATGCTGTCTGCTCCCCGCATATTTACCAGCGGGGTTACGTAGGGCGCTCATAAGAACTGCGAATCGTATGTACTGTATGTAATGTATGATTGAGGGTACCTCCTATCGTCACCGTAAGGATCTGTAGCTTGTTTATTACAAAAGTATAAAACAAATTCGCCTAAATCTTATCTCAAATATGCCATAAGTACTGCAGTTTTGAATGTCGTGACTACTTTCTTCGCACGATCGCCACCCCCTCCCTCCATAGGTAATACACGTGAATTTCACAGCCATGCGTCGTTACCGTGAGCGGATGTGTAATTGAAACGTGTTTAGTCTGGTTTGTTAGTTTGTTTGTGAGTTTGATTTTCGTTTCTTCGTTTTTATTTCTTTCATGGCAAATGGCACTTAATCCCACGCGTACATTTCGTTCTATACGCAAACAGCCATGATAACTCAAGGTACCCTGCCGATAGGTGGTACCTTTACCATACACTGTATGTACAGTATGCAAGTCCGTTCATTCGTGTACAAAGGAAGTCCACGCGCTTGCGCACTTCAAAATTTCAGCTCAACTTATGAATGATTCATGTACTGTAGCGTTTCCATGTACGGAAAAAATATTCGCGGCCAGGAGCTGGTGAGCTGGAGGCGCGCGGCAATTTCTAACCTCATCCACCTGTAGGCCTTGCTACTACGTGCGCTTCCAGTACCTTTTTTTTTTTTTTTTTTTTTTTTTCAGCTGCTTAACCCATACTACGTACGGGCGCCGGGCCTCTGTGTACTAGTAATCTTCGTGCCTGCCTAGTAAGTCGGCAGTGAACTTGGGCGCGATCTTCCCTACGGCGCGATCTACACGCGAAGGGTATTCATGCTCCCAACCCCCGAGATAGCTCTGGAACATTCCTTTGAATGACGGGGTTTCATTTTGCAATGTTATCAAATAACTCTCATGTAAGCAAATTCTTGCCATAGATAGTCAAACCATGGTATTTTTTTACAAGGGAATCTATTTTAGAATAAAATCGTAATCTATCTATGATTAGATAACCTAATTCACATTGGCAGTGACATAGAAAAATGTTTGTTATACAATCGTGATACGTTCAACTACTCATCTGTGCTGAAATCCGCATGTCTGCTCTACACATGTTATCGCTATCGCTCAAACTTCGATCGCGGTGCCGGTGGCTTGTGTGTGTTTACAACATGAATGTGTGCATATGGAGGAAGCATGGGGCTGAAAAAACAGTACCACGTGGTGAGGTAAAAAACAAATCGGACGTAAGAAGTCGTACATTCAAGAGCTAAACAGACAAATAGCGAAAACAAAAGTCCACTGAAAAGGTCTTGACACTGTAATGTATATTCCAAATTCATGTCTGGCTTAGTTTCGAGAGAATTTTCTACACTTGTAAAGGTTTTCTTTGCAAGAGATCAGGAGTGAGATCGGTGAAGTAGCTAAACATGTACTGTGACTGTTGGTGACTATTGCATGCATGCTGCGCTTGCACGTGGCTGGGAGAGTGCGGCAAGAACGCTAGGAATGCACCACCAGCACGTACGGTGGGCTGCAAATTCTTGGGGCAAAATTAGACTTCATTGTTCAGCCCGTCTAGTATTTATATATTCAAAATAATTCTAATTCTTCATGAAATCACGATAAAAATACTTCATATCTATATTCATAATACATTTAAGAAGCGTAATATGAAATATTTCGACCTATTTTTTGAAATCCAAAGAAAAAAATGTTTTGAATAAAAAATTGATAATAAATAATAGTTCTTGACTCAAGTCTAAACTTCGTGCGTCTTCTTCCAGTTACCCCGCAGTTGCCCATGGATACGACGCATAAATAATCAGCTGTTTGCTGAGTCATTCCTACCCTACTGCCTCTGTTCAAATTGAGAGCGATTGTGATTTTATCGGTGGCATGTTTAGTTTCATGACCTAATCCAATAAAACGACAAATTTAAACATCAAATGTTGTGACAGTATTTGTCAGAATTTCCTATCAATATCACTTGTTGCCACGATAGTTTTCAGATTTCACTAGCTTCATTATCGAAGCTGTTCTGAGGCTGTTGGACATTTGAAAGAACTGCTTTGTAAGAAATCACCTTTTATTTATTATCTATTTCCACACACAAGAATTTTGATGACTTACATAATCTTTTAAAACAATTCTAATGTCATAATATTTCATGATGGTATGTGTTCTGTCTTTACATGGCAAGATGGGATTTTTTTTTTCTTCCATCCAGGGTCAAAGAAGGAAGTGACAGGAAGGAAACCAACACGATAGGGAGGAAATGAAAAGGATAGAATGAAACACCTGCTCAGCGGGCTCTTTTTTGTTGATTTTTACAATGGTGAATGCAGTACATCAGAATTTAAGTAAATTTACAGTTCTAAATAATTTATCATTTGAAAAATGAGCAAAGAAAATGGGATATAATCGAGTTCTAAATGAAAACTAAATTAGCATTGCCATTTAGATCTAATATTTACTAAAGAATAGCCCTGATGCAACCTTATTGTCAAGCTTTTGGTCGAGTTTCTTTAGAGAAACGAATTTTTGGAGCACTTACCCAAGTGAACAACCAAAAGGTTAAAAAAAAAATGATTAAATGCAGGTCTTTAGGTCTAGACCACTCCTGTGCATGAGCGAGCAACAGCCCCCGTGGACAGTGTCACTCTCGTCCTTGGCCTAGGCTAGGCTACTCGTGTCGTTCTCGCCATCATCAATGATCAACGTCATGGTCACACGAAATAAATTGCATCATCAAAAGGGTTCGTATATCATCACCAGAATCATTATGATCATCATCACTATCATCTCAATCACAGCAAAACCCTGAATATCATTCCCACCATAGTCACTCCCAGCTCACAAAAACACATCAGCAAACGTACAGACATCGCAGACTTTGTAGCTAACTACGTTAGACTTTAGATCAATGTTAATTGTACACAAAATGAAACGGAGGTGGAAAACTAGTAATGAATACACGGAGATCATCAACGATGGCATTTTACCGTAGAAAAAATACACTGAACATCTTGCACCGCAAAAAAAAAAAAAATTGAGGTAAAAAACTACGTTGAGGAAAACTAGGGTGCAAACTCGCTGCTTGGAAGACGAACGATGAAGACACTGTACGGTAAAAATGCACACGGAAACAAACGAGTGGGTACCATGAATGTTCTCGCACACACGTAGATAATCTACAGCGTGTTCAATCAAAAAACTCAACAAACACTCGAACAAAAACTCACCTCTAAATTGTTGCAAACGAGATAATCACTTCAAAAAATGGGGGAAAAACACTTGTGGTAGTACGATTGTACTCTAAGAATAACAGAGATAAGATGATACGAAAGCAAAAGAGAGAAAAAGAGAGAGAAATGGACAGGAAACCTGCAGAAATTATGCCACACTCACTGGCACCAAAACGCAATTCGACACACACACGCACACTGGTAATCAGATATCGTCATGGACCCCCTTGAGGAGATCGATATCACGCGTAAGTCGATAGCTAAAAGCCAATCACAGACACAGAATCAGACCGAGTGACTCATTATGAAAAAAGAATCGTAAGGCTGTTGAATATTCATTAGCACAGTAGCCAATAACAGAGGCCGTCTCATGAAAACGGCCCCGTGTACAAAATGAATGGCAAAAAAAGTGTGTCAGAAAGAGTGTGTCAGATGAAGTGGGTCAGGAAATGGCGTAACCCGATAAAGTGACGTAATACGGACACGTACCGTAGAGTAACAGTGGAAGCCGGTTTCGGAGTCCGCGTCGTTTCACAAAATTTCCGTCACTTTGAAGACAAATAGCGAAAATGTTTTATTTTTGAGCCCAAACGAGACTGCTATCAAAATGTTCGCTAGAGTTTTGGCTTTCCAACGATGCAATTGGTGTTACCGTCCAATTTGTAGAAGGGTCAGGATCCAGCAAAGTCTGACACCTTACAAAATGCAGAAAAAAAAGAAAGCCAGTTTTCTTCCTCACATAAATTATTTTGGTTTTGATAATATTTTTTTTGAAAAGATGTGCATATTCTGTAAGGTATTATTTCAATATTTGTCTAAAAATAATGCGAGCAGTGTACTTCTAGAAGACATCAGCAATTGATCTCGCAAAGCCTGTTGCCTTCTCTCATAATCTCGTGCACCGAAATCTGCACGCGAGACTTCGCGAGACGAAAAATAAAATGTTCACGTTTTGCACAGTGCGAGCGAACGCTGCCGGTAGACTGTCATTTCCTAAATCAATGTAAATAGAAGCTTCAAGAGGGTTTTGCACTTTTTTCACTTTCAGGACAGAGCAGTGCCCCGTGGTCACCATGGTAACGCAGTACAGCGCTGCTACATCACATTCAATGATTAGCTATACATAAAATTACTCTTGCTTATTTATAAACAATAACATGCATTACGAAATTGAATGCTCCATTGTGAAAATATCTTGGTTTTTTTTTAAGTAATTGAAGGTGCTTGTTGAGCCCATCGCACTAATTCGAATGCGCAAACTTAGATTTCCACGCCCAAATACAAATGAATGCTTACATCCGAATTTGAAAACGAATTTGAAAGCATTTTTGACCAAATTCATTTCACCTTGAATGCACATACAATGAAAAAGAATGACGATTTTACGAAATTGGCTAGGAAAACCTATTAGCATATTGTTTTTAAATCCCATAGATAGAAACACCCATGCCATACTATTTGAAATGTTGCGTGTATTTACATTGGTTTCTGTCCAAGTTTCTTTTATATTTACTTGCGTAACACACTAAATCCCGTTTATGCTTCAATAAATTTGCTATTATTTTATTCCCAGAAAGTCGTTATCCTTCTACAGGTTGGACTTTTCCTTGTTTTTGTTCGTATTTTACAGACTAGCATACTGATAGCGAAATTGCCGGTATCATTTAAGCCAAGACTGGGCATATTCGTTTCAAGGTGTAGAACTGCCTTGAAACAGCGAATCATGTCATGATTTGTTCTGAGTATTTTGTCAAGAGCAAGAATAGCGTGTAGGATGAGATCATTGTGTAGTGGCTTTGCAAAGCTTTTAATCAAAGTAACTGGCCGCATCGTGCGCAATTTATAGATGTGGGAAATCAAATTTACAAGTCTCGCGCCCCTCACTCATCCATTTAAGTTCCTCATTATATTTCTATTCCACAATGATTACTTTTTGGGGAGGTCCTGAGATTACCTTAAAATGATTGTCATCTCGGATAAACTCATCTCATTTTATTGGTCCTATAAAAGTATCGTGATCCGCCTATACAAGGGATGACAGATTAATACAAGAAATGTTCCAGGAATTAACCAAGTTGTTTTGGATATCTAAACCACAAGTCATTAGAGGGGTCCATTGGGATAGTGGTCAAGACAGATGTGTGGCAGATTAGGAGACATTCGACGCCATCACCACTCAATATAAAACAAAAATTTGGCAGAAGTTCCCTCCTGGAGTTTGGGATAATTTATCTGAATGTCAACACTTTGGGCTTTTAACATTGCCGCTTGCGTCCGACGATGAATGACTCACACTTCTGCCTTCTGGTTAATGTTGTGATTTCTTCAGCCAGTTCATTCGATTGTTTTGAGGAGGTACATGTAAAAAGGGCAGTGACTGTCCAGGATCAAGAACCTGCTGGCAGAAGCTTTAACCTTGCACGTAACAGAATTGGGGAACTAGTCTGCAAATTTAGACCCAAGAGGGATATTCTGTCTAACCCCTAACTCAATCGCAGAACTCTTATTCAAATTCGGTTAACTCTTGTACTTGGCATGTATCGAATGTCTTCACCTAAAGCACAACCTAACGTTTCATAATCATGAACTGAAGAAAATACTTAGGCCTAAACTCATTAATTAATGAATAAACACTTGCAAGTATCACACTGGATTATTCCACTGAAGGATTAGAATGCGATGTAAAAAATAATAATAATAACTCCTACAACCAGAATCTAAAGTATATAAAGTCGAAATATAATTACATGTGGTATTGATAATCAATCAACAAACAAAAATTTTATTCGACAGAAGGTTTTATCTGAATGACAACAGCATCACTATTTACAGCCGTCTAAACTCTTTTGTAGCATGAAGGTGGTGTCCACCAAAAAGTCACAAGCAACACTAATGAGAATCAGATCAACCTATGAACATGTTGAGGTAATTAAGAATCAAAACAAATGTGAAATAATATCCTATCAAATTATCCCACACTACAACGCAATCACTTCCTGTAAGCATCTGAACATTGTTTAAACACAAATATCTTCTTTCATTTAGCATGAAACAAAATGATGCAAGCATGACTATCTTTGTCTTAAAACATCTTGCATTCCAAGTAATTATGATTTATGTCAAAAGCATTTAACTGTGTGCAGTCACTGTGTCTCATTCACTTGTACTAATGTTATTCTACATCATTCATATACACGAAATAAGCTGCAATTTGCGTCATTAAAACGACAGCATCTTCATTAGACATAGGTCATACCTGACCTAGGTAAATTGCTTATAAAGCGGTACATCTGTAGTATGCACTTAAACAAATACATCAAAATCAAACTGGATTCAGAGGAGTATCAAATCAAAGGGATATAGGCTTTACTTATTATTCTTTACTACACATCTGCTCCTGATATTGGGTCATCCTATCTTTTGGTTTCATTTTCCAAAATGATACTGATGCCTCATACATTCGAGTCATTATCAGTAAAGCGTTACTTTACTTCAGGGAAACATGACTAAAGAGTATAGAAGCGCATGCACTAAGAGGGAACATTCTCCCGATTTTGCGTAGTACGCTTATGGGCAGGTCGTCATGTTAGGATGCAAACCGCCGGGTGATCGATAGAGGGCGTATTTCTGAGTCCGTTTCATTTCATGGGGCATACAGGATAAGAGATGATTCAGGACCTCATTAGGGCATATAGAAGTAGAATTCCTGCCTAATCATGAAATAGAATTGAAGAATAATGTTTTAATCTTTCCAATCTATAGTCCATCAATGTTCGCCGGCTGATTTATGGCCGTATGCAAGCCTACTTGTGTCCAAAGCCAATTAGTGCTTATGTACAGAATGACGTTGGGTGCAGCTCAAGTATCGAGGGCATTTTCTCACCCTCCTCCTCCTCTCTCTCTCCCTCTGGTCTCCCTTATATCTCTTTCATCATCATCATCATCTTCTTCTTCTTTCTCTTCTTCTTTTTCTTCATCTTCTTTTCCTCTTTTTTTTTTCTTCTTCTCCCCCTCTCCCTCCTCCTCCTCTCCCTCCTCCTCTTCCTTCTTCTATTTCTTCCACCTTCAGTTTGGGCCGTGAAAAGAATTTCAGTTCCATCATTCATGTTTTCAAGTCATCAGTGATTCTTTTTGTCGCATAGACTAATATTCCCATGATATTATTCCGTGGAAAAGATAAAACATATCCGTAATAAAATTTTTATGAATGATTCAATACTGATGGTAAGAGCAGACTTTTTCACTTTTCCTTGCCAAGCTGACTTATGAATCAACTCTTTCTTATGACTAAAATACGATAAGGAAAATTCAATTTGTTATATTAAGAAATTGCGTTCCTTAAATAGATTGTCTGGGGAGGATTATGGTACTGTATACCGATGGTTCATAGGCCTACCACAATTCCCTATGTATTTATTATTAAAAGAAGAGAACAACCGAAAAATATGAACAATGGAATCGATATTCATATCATTCCAATGATATTACAAAATCGGGTCTACAGCCAACATGGCCCGGTAATAGAGAGAGAGAGAGAGAGAGAGAGGGGAGGGGGGAGGGAGACTAATACAAAAAGCGTTTTGAGGGTACGTTTTAGTTAGGCCTGCATATACTTTCATTAGTTAGCTCGAACTTTAAGGGACAACATTTTGGAACAAAAATAGGCATTTCTTCAATTTTATATCATACTTTAGTAGAAATGATGCTTCTGTATGATATCACAAGGTCCTACATACATTTGAAACCTTTTATGCCCTGTAAAAAGAAGAAAATGAAAGGGAGGCAGAATTTTCACCAAAAGGCCACTTGATATACGCTCCGGACGATCCAGCGGCTTGCAACCTAAAATGGCCGCCGTTGGGCTCTATTGCGTACTACGCGTACTACGCGTGCTACGCCCGTTGAAGTGTAAAATCGGGAGAGTAAAGCCCACGAGACCGACACCATACTTAAAAGGCCCACGAGACCGACGCTACGCATACAAGGCTCACGAGACTGACAATACGCCAAGAGGTTCACGAGACCGACACTTAGCAAAGATGGCCCAAGAGACCGACAGGATGAACAGCGCTACCTATAGACGAATAAATTGTACAGGGTGTCCTGATAATGGCATAAGGAAGTTTTGAGAGATGGAAAAAGAAGAGTTGCCAGGGTGTTACCCCATTAGTTGCCCCCACCGCTAGAAATGATCAGGATCTTTAATAATTGTGTTTGCGTGGTTGTGTGTTTGTGAAAAAAAAAATGAACAAAATTCAGTGAAAGCGTGCAACAAATCAAAGGTTCGCCTTAGGTACAATGATACATATATTTTTATGTGCTTGTTTATAACAATTCTTTATGAAATAGACATACCTTCACCTTCCTTTTTTTATAATTTTTTTAGGAGGTAGAGGAATTAATCCCCCAACGCCATCCCTGTCCCTTTCCGCAAAACACAAATTATAATTTATGTGTACTAAAAAAACCCCAAACAAACACTGCCTGTGCCTTTCCGGTTACAGCTCGTTATTCCGAAGGTTCGTTATTCCAAAGGCTCTTTAGTCTCTTTAGTTCGAAGGTTCGTTTTTCCGTATTTCATCTTCGGATTAACAAATCTCCGGATTAACGAACCTTCGGAATAACGCCACAAATGTTCGGATTAACGAACCCTTTTTCATTTTCGGATTAACGAACCTCTAGGTATAGGGAATTTGTGTGTTTCGGATTAACGAACCTTCGGAATAACGAATCTTCGGAATAGCGAACCTTCGGAATAACGAACAGCAACCGCCTTGGCACCTAAAATAAATACACTTACTAGGGAAAAAATGAAATGCTTTCGACATTCATATAAATCAACTAAAAAAAAAAGCAAACAACTTTCAAGCAGAGAAATAAAGTTTACAAGGAATTGTATTTCACAAAATGGTCTATGTTGCAGTGCACTCGTGATTTGCATGATCTCGACAGGGCGTAGTCACCTGCAAGGGTGATGATTTAGTGTAAAATGAATATATATATATATATATATATATATATATATCATATATAACGTAATCGTCTATTAAGGTAGCACTATATGGATTCGGAAAAAAACAAGATGCATCAATGAGAACAGTTATTGTAAATTATTTCACGAAAAATGTACTGTTTAGAGGAGAATAACACAAGCCACAAATCGAGGTGAATCCCTGCGATATAAAACGTTTTAATCAGTTGTTGGTTATTACATACATTATAGTTACAGAGAAAATTACATATGTAGATCTTACTCCAAAACGTCTAAGCAAGAGGGTAGGATATCTAATATAGCCTAAGTAACTAGTGAAACGAGAAAGAGAAGAGGTAAAAAGTACATCCATCTTCTAGCTAAAAACTGGGAAAGCCTGTCAAAAATAGCACGATTGCATTATCAAAGCTCTAAAATTAATCCATTCATCTTTCTTGTCCTCTTTTATTAATTCATTTGTGTTTTTGTCTTTTTTGTGGGGGGATGAAGAATACAATTCTATTTTTCTAATTCCCCAAGAAGTATGTAGAAATACATGATGTCGTTCATATGTAGGCCTAGATGGTTACCATCTTTCACTTGATAGCGTGACGAAATTGCACCCACCAGTATGTTATTTTTCCGTTAATGGAACAGCCTGTACAGGTAATTGACATGTAGATGGCGCTGTATATCCTGTCGGTCTCGTGGGCTTTCTTTGCCTACTGTCGGTCTCGAAGGCTTTCTTTGCTTAGTGTCGGTCTCGTGAGCATTTATTGCTTAGTGTCGAACTCATGGGCTGTATGACTCCTGAGCCGTATAACTCGTGGGCTGTATGACTCATGAACCTATTATTGCTGTCGGTCTCTTGGACCGTATTATTCTTGGGTGTCGGTCTCGTTGGATGACCCCGCTCTCCTCATCCACCTCCTCTATTATGGATTTGTCATTCTGAAGTTCAGAAACATTTTCAATCTCAGTGGCAAACCCTGCCATAGTTTGGGAATATTTGTCTAAATATTAACACCTTAGGCTTTTAACATTGCCGCTTGCATCTGACGGTGGATGACTCACAATGGCTGTTTCTGGTTAATGTTATGATCACATCAGCCAGTTCATCCGAGCTGCGGTTCGGGTTTGTTTTGACGGGTTACATGTAAAAAGGGCAATGACTATCGAGGGTAATAGAATTGGTGAACTAGTCTGCAAATTCAGACACAAGAGGGGTATTTGTCTGTCGCCTTACACATGGAAAGTAGAATATCTATCAAAATCAGACATTAGCAATTTAGAAGTGTTAGTAACATTTTATGTAACATTACAATACCCCAAAATCGTCACCTCCGCATCATAACGTTTAGCTGGATGTGATGCTCTCTGCGAATACTTTATTGATATAGTGTTCTTAAAATTAAATTCAGAGAGAGTGACATTGAAAGAATGGGATTATTAAATCTTATTTGTTGTCGTTATTGACAACTAAGCACTGCTGCCCCTCTGGCCCCTGAAGAAATGATATACGTATAGTTTGCTAGGCATCCTCAAAATGTATCACCTCTGTGATATCTTTGTATAGGATGATGCAGTGATCACACTGCAGTCTTTTCAGTATTTCACATTCTCCCCCCTCACCACCAATTCTTGAGATCAGACCAGATTGGAGAAAATTGCAAGACATTGCATTTTCCTGTGGTCAGTTGGTTTAACGTTTCCATAGCAATCATATTAGCATCGACAACCTGTATCCTCTCGTCTTACTTTTTTGTCGTTGTTTTCTTATAATTAACTATGAATCGGTGGCAGTTCCATATGGAAAACTGCCTTTGATTCATAGTTAATAATAACACAACAACGACTACAGCAAGATGGGTGGATATTGATAGACAGCTAACCTTTTGACAAAGCCTCGTGGCTGAAGATTGAGACTAACTCGCCCCACCGAGCACAAACGGGTGAACGCGAGTCCGACTGCGCCGCTCGGTCTCGGCTCCCTGCTTCCGCTGTTCGCAGTCTCGCCGCATTAGGCGTATCGTTTGGCAAAGACAGTAGCCTCTTCACCTCAGACGTTTAGCGTAATAGCAAGTGAAGGTCCTTGGTAACAGCAGATCTGCATCCTCCGCATAGATTATAGGCTAGTAGCGGTCAAGTCATTCAAGATTCTTCGGCTGTGATTGAGTAATGAAGCTGTAAACAAATTCGTTACTAGGATTTTTGAACGTATGAGAACTGGGCCAGTCGCATCAATCCATGAATACACACGTTTAGTCGTGTTCTTTTTCTCTTCTCCTTCTCATGCCCATGCAGGTCGTAGTGACGTAACGACCCAATTGATCCACGATGGTACCATAGACGGAGTGTGGACCAAGGATTGGAGGCCAGCGGGCATCAAAACGGACCTCCATTCCTATCTGCAGGAGAAGTTGAAGTCTACTATTAAAAGATACAAAATTGAAAAAAGAAAGAAATCGTTGGTTTCCATGCTCAACCAAAATTAAATACCTTTCTTCCACTTGCAGACAAACCCAAATCCCAAAATTAGTTCCTCAATATAGTTCTGAAATGTGAGTTAGGGATACCAAGTACACAAATTGTGAACATAAGTGATAGCAGCAATGGTCTTAGAATAAACCGTTTACAGTTCTATACGAACCTACACATATGCATCAAATGTGATAGCTCGAAGATTTCTTAAATCACTGCTCCGAATGGTAAACAATACATTTACGTTGATCGTATGTGCGTCAAAATATGACCCTATCCACCGCATGAATCCTCATTATGAACCTCATGGTGATTACAGTTAGCCTACATCTTCAATGATTGTCTCATTTTCTTATAAAATCCTACGTTATGTATTATGTAACATTTGTCAAGATTATCATTAGTAGTCTAAAACTTTGGTCAGTCATTATTGTGCTCATCTATATATTTATTGGAAACCTTTGCCCTGCTTCACGAAGAAAGTCTGAGGGTTAGGGTTAGTACACACCAATGGATCGGATCGTTGAAGATGGGTGCAGAAATTAAGGAATAAAGGACTCAAAATACGGCAAAGAAAAAATGGCTCACTTAGTCTTGTAGGATGTGTTCTCAATTGATTAACCAGTCAATCCGGGGAAGGAAGCTTGCTGAATGTTTCACTAATTTAATTCTACTCTTTTCGGGGATGTCTCTAAAATAATGCATTTTAGAATCAGTCACATGAACATCAAATTCCACGTATGAAGTAAGGACCAATTTGAAATGAACGACCCAAGTTAACTGGTTAAGTTGACCATCTGTGCGTCAAAATAATGCCCCTCTCTACAGCATAAGTCTTCATGGGGATTATAATAATATTATCCCACTCTTGTTAATGCGTGTCTCATTTTTGTAATGCCTGTACGCTATTTGTAATATCTGTCAAGATAATCATTAGTAGTGTAAAATGTTGGTCAGTCATATGTTTATCTACATATCTAAAACGTCTGTAAAGATTTACGAAGAAAATCAGAGGGTTAGGGTTAGTGCGCACCGATCGAACTGATGGTGGCAGATGGGTGCTGAAATGAAGAAATGTAATGGCTCGAAAATTGGAGAAAGAGAAAATGGCTGATTAAGTTTGTAGAATTTGCTCTCAAGTAATTCAGTGGCAAATCTAGACGTATTCAGAAATCAAAAAGATATCGTCCGTTAACCATGCATAATGAATTGTCAATAAGCTTGATGAATAACTCACTAATTCTTCTCTCTTCGGGCTGTCTTAAATATAATGTATTACACGTTTTGCTGTTACTCTTGTCTTCTTTCCTTGGGAGAGGAATCAGTCACGTGAACGTCGAATTCCAAGTATGAGTTTAGGACCAATTTTGAAATGTACATTTAGGTTACTAACATTCAATATATATTTTAGTTTGTTCAGTGAGTGACTTTTATGAGAAATTCACATTCCCAGAAACCATCATTTTTTTTTTTAGAACCACTCATGGAAAATAGACCTGACTAGCAGACCTCACTTCTTGATATCTTCTTGTAAATATCATCATTTCGTGTATCGTTCAGCTTAAGGGAAGACGTTTATGATGTCCAAAGAACAAAGCCATATTTTCTGAGTTTTTATATAATATTTATTATACGCCTTTTATTTCAACCTATAAATTTTGTCAGCAGATTGGTACCCTCAAGTTTTTAGAGCAGACCCTGGTTTGCATGTGTTTTGAAATGTATCCGGGGATTACAACGTTTTCTTTTCAGACATTCTTGTATTTGGCCTCGTCGTTATTTCGCCCGATCAAATAAACAACAAAGACAAGTAAAATACTGGTGTGTAAAATTACGTCTATCATGTCTCTCTCGACGTTGCGTATGAACGACCTTCCGCGTCTGTATTGTACTGTTGTGCTTGATCATTGCATTGACTATTCTGTGTGTGCTAATTAATTAAGCTTTACTCTTAATCGAGTCATTCAAATGCATACATTTCAAATAGATATGTGCCTCAATACACGGGAAATTAAAGCAGAATACCCAAAGGTAGTCATTATGCAAGACTTTTTCTTTCGTTCACACTCATTCCCATTCTTTGACGTTCTTAGAAACAGTTGGTACAATGATTGCAATCAGTAGTGTGACCCAAACATATCTCTTTTCATATTCCCTAGTATATTGCAAGTGTAAAATAAACGCCTGTACATTGTTAGTGACGTTCATTTGCTCTTCATGAACAAAAAATTTAATCTTTATTTTTTATAATGTCCACCTGCATAGTGGATTTAATTTTGTCAGAAATTAGGTATCAACCTCATGATATATACCACAGTTTTCCCCGTATATTTCTAAACTTCTTCCGCTCAATCTTATACAGATTTGTATTTTAATTTACTCCCGAGAAAGCTGGAATATCCAAATCCTGGTTTCAAATTCCCTTTTTGTCGATCATGATTGCTGAAAGATGATTTTTTTTTTTCGGATACGTGTGCAGCGAGTGTGACAGATGAATTCGAATTAGTGGCATATACCTGCAGCACAGCTTTGAGCAGGAGTCTGGGCCACTGCCAGTTTCTCTCTCTGTTTTCTTCCTTCCCTCCCCCTCCCCCCCCCCCTCTCTCTCTTTCTCACTTTACGCCTCTCCCAATCTCCCTCTTTGCTGGTCTCCCATTTTTTGCACTTTGTACCACTTCATCCTCCTGTCTCAAGCATGAGCAAGGCTAATTCCTATGTCAAGACTTTTTAGTTGCCACGCCAACGCATATTGATTTATAATTCAAGCTTCTGGTAGGAGTCTCGCTTCTAACTCCCTCTCGCACTCGGTTCCTAATCTCCTTCTGTCCCTGTCTCTCCTTATCTATTTATTCCTTCTCCCACTCCCTGTTCTCTTAGAAGTGGTATCCTTGAAGCAATTCAATTTATCATGTTTGAGAAGAAATGACATTTTAGGTATTTTGTAAGTGTCATTGTGTAAGGTGTTAAAAAATTCTAGTAATGCTTATGCTCCACGGGAAGGCACCATATAACGCCTCCATCAAAATGCAGTAAAAAAGAGCAATAGAGGATAAAATGCATAGAAACTGCAGCCATAAAAGAATGGAAATACATTCAGCAATTAAAAGAAAGATGTTTACAAATCTAGCACTTCCTCACTTCCCTCTTTACTGCCGTTCCTCAGAATAATATGGCTTCCATGAATAATGAAATTTCGCGTCAAAAGAATGTATTGCGAGAGTGAAAGCGGTATATACATACAATACAGGTGTACTTACATCTTCATTATAGTCTACGTGAAGACTCCACAACGTCTCGATCGAAAAAAAAAATAGCAGTAAACGAGGATTTAGCGAATGGACATCAAAACACAAGAGTACAGAGAGAGAGAGAGAGAGAAAAAAAAAAAGATGGGGAGGGGGGGGGGGGGCTGAAATTATTTTGAGGCTTTCATTAGCCAAATAGTCATACATGTATTTTCTTCTTTCATGAGACCTAACGCGTCAAATATGAATAATGCATGCTTGAGAAAAATTTGCATGAAAACATGATTCATTTCTACCAATTCTACCGATAGTCGAAAAACAAGCATTCAGCTCTCCCGACTTAGCATTAGACAATGGACTCATCTGCACCATTGAATTCACACAAAATAACCGAAGTGCTGCAGTGAGTGTTGTTCGGGGGGGGGGGGGGGAGGTATTTACAGATAATGCTGTATGAGATGGAAAGCCCTTTGTTGTCATTTATTTAGAATAAGCTATGAGACATAACCAAAACATTGAAGACTAATATCGTGAGTATGCTCAGGCGGCACGCAGTCCAATGGCTATGGGAAGTCAACATTACAAAATAATACACATTTTGATAATAAATACCTCAAACTGATTTCACTGTTTTCATTCCTCTCTACATTACATACATTTTGTTTACGCGTATAAGTCCTTCACCACTGACAGGGTTTTGAAGTTTTTGAAGGGGGAGGTGAAGTAATTTAGAAAGAGAGAGTCCATCACTTTTATGAATGTACTTGCGCTTCTAGCATTTTAAAGGTCCAAGTGCAGGGCACAAAGTCGTCTTTTTCGGGGGGGGGGGGGGGGGCTAGGAAGGTTTTTTTGGTCCGTTTCTCCCAACATTCCGCTGATGAACACCATTGCTCTAGTTAGCTGCATGGTCAGGCAAGCTCATGATCATGTGCTAATTTAAGACCTTAGTCACAACCGAACCATCAGTAACAATCCCTTTTACCCCCTCCCTTCATGTTTGTGTAAATTCCTTGAAGCATGAAGGCCATTGTTATCTGCCAAGTTGGGCATGTCGGGAGAGCTAACTGGCTCCTTATTTATTATCTATCTATCTGGTTAAAATGGAAGCATATTTTCAAATTCAGTTTTCTCGAGAGGGCATTGATCATTTTTGACGCATGGGATATCGTATGAAAGGAAAAAGAATGGCTATTACGGCTATGATTTTATTTTTTGCAAAAGATTGCTGAGAAAGTATGAAAAACTCATTCAAAGTCGACATTTAATCGTTCAAATAAAAATTTAGTATCACTAGTGTCTATTGTTCTAACTCAGTCATGCACGAATTTTCAACAATGAGTTGTGCATCAAAAATAAAATGAAAGAAGAGAAGTGTATCTTTCAGTCCATGTACAACTCATAAAGCAAATATGTAATTGTGTTACATTGTAGCATATTTCATCGTCATTTCATTTATATCTATAGGCCTAGTTGATGCACTCTACAAATTAGTTTATCCCCTCTAACTGATAACATTATAAGACATAGACATTTCAGTCAGACACAAGTACCGTGTCGCAAATAAAGTTAGAGGAACTTTATGCCCACAGATGCTGAATCAAGTCAAGTAATCAGGGAAAGGCACTGAATACTTCTTCAGTATGCAGTCAATTTACACTATGGAGTGCTTGTGTCAGTCGAGTCGAGACGAGAGAAAAAACACAAGGCACTGTTGACATTGGCCACAGCCTTTCACTGCAATTGATGAATTGATAGCGGCAAGATCAGACGTCTAGCGTTCTGGCATTCGCACTTGACAAATCCACTCTGAGAGAAGCGCCGTAACTCTCGTCTTATTTTAGATACCAAGAATCTCCCTAGCAGAAAGAAAAAACCAAAATATTGCACACAACATTTCTTTCGAACTAAGACACCCAAATCTCAAATCCAAAGCTTACTGACATAACAAAACAGTGACTGTTTTGGATGACGTGAAACAGGTGTAGAAGGAGTGACAGAGAGGGAGAGGGGAGAGAGAAAACCAGTGAAACCATACAGCCTGCGCAATAAGGGATGCACTCAACCCAAGGTATAATAACCTGTCTAGCAACTCATATTTCTCAGCTACAGCAAGAAAGACACACCCACTGTTTGTGGGATATTCTTCATTTGAAATTCATTCGATGTTATAGGCTCTTCTTCACAATGAAATCAATTCGAACGAGAATAAGCAACATGTTCTTCTCATCTGTGATGCTGAATAATTTTTTTTTTAAAGACATACAACACAATATTTATGAGTTTTTTTTTCTGCAAATAAAACCATGTACTAGTATACAAAAATGATGTATCACTGTCATTAGGTTTTTGACATAACTCCATATACAGAGATAGACAGATCCAGACAAAAAAAGTACATGATAAAAACATAGACACCTCAACTAGATGACCGTGGGAGGTTCAATTCCGGCGGGACCCTATTGATAACCTAAGGGTCTTACTACTGGTGTCGGTCTCAGTGTCTCATTAAGGTACATTTGAATTATAATCTTCAGTGATAATGTTTCTCCATAGCGAAAAAAAAAGAATTTCGGATAAGAGTTTTGTGCAGGATAACATGATATTTAGAATAAAGAGGTTAGCTGATATTCCTGCATTTTGTTTTGCACATTATTTTTACCGAGTAGTGGGGTTAATTCATTCAGTTGCAAATACTAACCTTCAAATCAAACTTATTTCTCCATTCTAATTGCAAAATCATTTACCCTTCTACAGAGCAGTATCAACTGGATATTGTACCACCACACTGCTCACCATAACACCAGATTCCATATTTTCGGTACTTTATATCATGTGGAAAGAAGGAAAAGAATGTGTGCATTGTGTCACGGTCATTAGGTTCTTGACATAACTGCAAATAAATACAGAGACAGACAGATACAAGACTTCAACCTGGATGACCGTGGCAGGTTTAATTCCTACCGGGCTCTATTGATAACCGAAGGGTTTTACTGGTGTAGTGTCTCATTAAAATGCATCATCATGTGACAATGTTCCTGCATATAGCTATTAAGAAAATACACTCCCATATAGTAGTATAATGCAGGGTAATATTGAATTATGCCTGTTAGATTAACACCTAATTATTGTATCATAATAGTGTAAACTAGAAGAATGAGAAAATGATAATGCTCTAATGATCTGTGTTTACACATGATAAATAAGACAAGATGAATCAAGCCAAAATAAGATTTGAATAGAGTGGGTAATTTTTTTTTTCCACCGTAGGAAAAAGCTGATGTTTATGACAAACTGTATGTATTATCTGCCATGGAGCATCAGAGTTTAATGATTAGCTGATTGTTTCTAAAGTGTAGGGTTGTTAGGGTTTTAAGGGTAAGGGTTATTATGGGACTTTGAATTTGTTGGGGTTATTAGGGTTTTCAGGGTCGGGGTAGTTAGGGTTTTGAATTTGTTTGGAGGGTTGGGGTTATTAGGGTTTTGAATATAGGGTTACTAGGGTTTTAGATTGCGAGGTTATTACGGTTTTGAGGGCATATGCTGTTAGAGTTTTTTGGGATTCAGAACCCTCAAAACATGCACCCTCATAACCCTAATAGCCCCACCCTGGAAACCCTAATAACCCCAACAAATTCAAAACCCTTAATACCTTACCCTCAAAACCCTAATAACCCCGCAATCCGAAATCCTAGTAACCCCATAGTCAAAACCCTAATAACCCCAACCCTCAAAACCCTAATACCCTTAACAAATTAAAAAACCCTAACAACATTATATGCCCTCAAACCCCTAATAACCCCGCTCTCTAAAACCCTAGTAACCCCATATTCAAAGCCCTAATAACCCCAACCCTCAAAACCCTAATACCCTTAACAAATTAAAAACCTTAACAACATATGCCCTCAAAACCCTAATAACCTCGCACTCTAAAACCCTAGTAACCCTATATTCAAAAACCCTAATAACCCCAACCCTCAAAACCCTAATAACCCCGACCCTGAAAACCCTAATAACCCCAAGAAATTCAAAACCCTAGTAACCCCATATTCAAAAACGGTTATAACCCAAACCCTGAAAACCCTAATACATCGAACAAATTCAAAACCCTAAAAACCTTTACCATCAAAACCAAAATAGCCCCACATATTAAAACACTAGTAACCCCATATTCAAAACCCTAATAACCCTAACTCTAAAATCCCTAATACCCCGAACAAAAACAAAACCCTAAAAACCTAATCCTTCAAATCCCTAATAAATCCGCACTCTAAAACCCTGGTGACCCCATATTCAAATTCCTAATAACCCTCAATCCTCCAAACCCTAATACCCCGAACAAATTAAAAATCCTAAAACCTATAGGGGACCTACCCTCAAAACCCTAATAACCCCGCACTATAAAACCCTACTAACCCTATATTCAAATCCCCCAATAACCCAAACCCTCAAAACCCTAATACCCCAAACAAATTCAAAACACTCAAAACATTCACTCTCAAAACCCTAATATCCCCACTCTGAAAACTGTACTAACCCAAACAAATTCAAAACCCTCAAAACCCTAATAACCCCTCCCCAATTTAAAACCCTAGTAACCCCATATTCAAATCCCTAACAAGCCCAACCCTCAAAACCCTAATACCCTAATAACCCCGACCCTGAAAACCCTAATAACCCCAAGAAATTCAAAACCCTTATAACCAAAACCCTGAAACCCAAATACCCCGAAGAAATTCAAAACCCTAAAAACCTATACCATCAAAACCCTAATAACCCCACACATTAAAACCCTAGTAACCCCATATTCAAAACCCTAATAACCCTAACTCTCAAAACCCTAATACCCCGAACAAATTCAAAACCCTAAAAACCTATACCATCAAAACCCTATTAACCCCGCACTATAAAACAATAGTAACCCTATATTCAAAACCCTAATAACTCCTAACCTTAAAACCTTCATACCCCGAACAAATTCAAAACCCTAAACACCTATACCCTCAAAACCCTAATAACCCCGCACTATAAAACCCTAGTAACCCTATATTCAAATCCCCCAATAACCCCAACCCTCAAAACCCTAATACCCCGAACATATTCAAAACCCTCAAAACATTCACTCTCAAAACCCTAATATCCCCACTCTGAAAACTGTACTAACCCAAACAAATTCAAAACCCTCAAAACCCTAATAACCCCTCCCCAATTTAAAACCCTAGTAACCCCATATTCAAAACCCTAACAACCCCAACCCTCAAAACCCTAATACCCTAATAACCCCGACCCTGAAAACCCTAATAACCCCAAGAAATTCAAAATCCTTATAACAAAAACCCTGAAAACCCTAATACCCCGAACAAATTCAAAACCCTAAAAACCTATACCATCAAAACCCTAATAACCCCACACATTAAAACCCTAGTAACCCCATATTCAAAACCCTAATAACCCTAACTCTCAAAACCCTAATACCCCGAACAAATTCAAAACCATAAAAACCTATACCCTCAAAACCCTAATAACCCCGCACTATAAAACCCTAGTAACCCTATATTCAAAACCCTAATAACCCCGCACTATAAAACCCTAGTAACCCTATATTCAAAACCCTAATAACCCCTAACCTTAAAACCTTCATACCCCGAACAAATTCAAAACCCTAAACACCTATACCCTCAAAACCCTAATAACCCCGCACTCCAAAACCCTAGTAACCCCATATTTAAAACCCCAATAACCCCGACCCTGAAAATCCAAATAACCCCCAAAATTTCAAAACCCTTAATACATTACCCTCAAAACCCTAATAACCCCGCAATCCGAAACCCTACTAACCCCATAGTCAAAACCCAAATAACCCCAACCCTCAAAACATTAATATCTCAAACAAATTCAAAACCCTAAAAACCTTTCATTTAATAAGGTAATAATCCCACACTCTAAATCCCTAGTAACCCCATATTCAAAACCCTAATAACCCCAACCCTAAAAACCCTAATACCCTCAGCAAATAAAAAAACCGTAAATACATTATGCAATCAAAACCCTAATAACCCCGCTCTCTAAAACCCTAGTAACCCTATATTCAAAACTCTAATAATCCTAACCCTCAAAACCCTAATACCCTTAACAATTTAAAAAAACCCTAACAGCATATGCCCTCAAAACCCTAATAACCCCGCACTATCAAACCCTAGTAACCCTATATGCAAAACCCCAATAACCTAAACACTCATAACCTAATACCCCGAACAAATTCAAAACCCTCAAAACATGCACCCTCATAACCTTAATAGCCCCACCCTGGAAACCCTAATAACCCCAACAAATTCAAAACCCTTAATACCTTACCATCAAATCCCTAATAACCCCGCAATCCGAAATCCTAGTAACCCCATAGTCAAAACCCTAATAACCCCAACCCTCAAAACCCCAATACCCTTAACAAATTAAAAAACCCTAACAACATATGCCCTCAAAACCCTAATAACCCCGCTCTCTAAAACCCTAGTAACCCCATATTCAAAACCCTAATAACCCCACATGTCAAAATCCTAATACCCTTAACAAATTAAATACCCTAACGACATATGCCCTCAAAACCCTAATAACCCCGTTCTCTAAAACCCTAGTAACCCTATATTCAAAACCCAAATAACCCCATCCCTCAAAACCCTAATACCCTTAACAAAATTAAAAACCCTAACAACATATGCCCTCAAAACCCTAATAACCTCGCACTCTAAAACCCTAGTAACCCCATATTCAAAAACCCTTATAACCCCAACCCTGAAAACCCTAATACCTCGAACAAATTCAAAACCCTAAAAACCTTTACCATCAAAACCAAAATAGCCCCACATATTAAAACCCTAGTAACCCCATATTCAAAACCCTAATAACCCTAACTCTAAAATCCCTAATACCCCGAACAAATTCAAAACCCTAAAAACCTAATCCTTCAAATCCCTAATAAATCCGCACTCTAAACCCCTGGTGACCCCATATTCAAATTCCTAATAACCCCCAATCCTCCAAACACTAATACCCCGAACAAATTAAAAATCCTAAAAACCTATAGGGGACCAACCCTCAAAACCCTAATAACCCCGCACTATAAAACCCTAGTAACCCTATATTCAAATCCCCCAATAACACCAACCCTCAATACCCTAATACCCCGAACAAGTTCAAAACCCTCAAAACATTCACTCTCAAAACCCTAATATCCCCACTCTGAAAACTGAAGGGGTCGGTGCAATATAGTGCTAACCCACACTTTTGTCAAAATTGAGTTACATGCATTTTCATAATCCTTATACTTCACTCTAACCTCCGTGAAAATATCATATTTGAATTCAACCAATAAGATGGTAGAAATGCATGTATTCATGTTTAATTAATGTACAATGTATGGACTTTCCAAACATTCAACAGCGATTATCTCAAAATTACTATTGTGTGGGTTAGCACTATATTGCACCGACCCCTTCAACTGTACTAACCAAAACAAATTCAAAACCCTCAAAACCCTAATAACCCCTCCCCAATTTAAAACCCTAGTAACCCCATATTCAAAACCCTAACAAACCCAACCCTCAAAACCCTAATACCCTAATAACCCCGACCTTGAAAACCCTAATAACCCCAAGAAATTCAAAACCCTTATAACCAAAACCCTGAAAACCCAAATAACCCGAACAAATTCAAAACCCTAAAAACCTATACCATCAAAACCCTAATAACCCCACACATTAAAACCCTAGCAACCCCATATTCAAAAACCCTAATAACCCTAACTCTCAAAACCCTAATACCCGAACAAATTCAAAACCCTAAAAACCTATACCCTCAAAACCCTAATAACCCCGCACTATAAAACCCTAGTAACCCTATATTCAAAACCCTAATAACCCCAACCTTAAAACCTTCATACCCCGAACAAATTAAAAACCCTAAACATCTATACCCTCAAAACCCTAATAACCCCGCACTATAAAGCCCTAGTAACCCTATATTCAAATCCCCCAATAACCCCAACCCTCAAAACCCTAATACCCCAAACAAATTCAAAACCCTCAAAACATTCACTCTCAAAACCCTAATATCCCCACTCTGAAAACTGTACTAACCCAACAAATTCAAAACCCTCAAAACCCTAATAACCCCTCCCCAATTTAAAACCCTAGTAACCCCATATTAAAAACCCTAACAACCCCAATCCTCAAAACCCTAATACCCTAATAACCCCGACCCTGAAAACCCTAATAACCACAAAAAATTCAAAACCCTTATAACCAAAACCCTGAAAACCCTAATACCCCGAACAAATTCAAAACCCTAAAAACCTATACCATGAAAACCCTAATAACCCAACAGTAAAACCATAGTCACCCCATATTCAAAACCCTAATAACCCTAACTCTCAAAACCCTAATACCCCGAACAAATTCAAAACCCTAAAAACCTATACCCTCAAAACCCTAATAACCCTATATTCAAAACCCTAATAACCCCTAACCTTAAAACTTTCATACCCCGAACATATTAAAAACCCTAAACACCTATACCCTCAAAACCCTAATAACCCCGCACTATAAAACCCTAGTAACCCTATATTCAAAACCTCAATAACCTAAACCCTCAAAACCCTAATACCCCAAACAAATTCAAAACCCTCAAAACATTCACTCTCAAAACCCTAATATCCCCACTCTGAAAACTGTACAAACCCAAACAAATTGAAAACCCTCAAAACCCTAATAACCCCTCCCCAATTTAAAACCCTAGTAACCCCATACTCAAAACCCTAACAAGCTCAACACTCAAAACCCTAATACCCTAATAACCCCGACCCTGAAAACCCTAATAACCCCAAGAAATTCAAAACCCTTACAACCAAAACCCTGAAAACCCAAATACCCCGAAGAAATTCAAAACCCTAAAAACCTATACCATCAAAACCCTAATAACCCCACACATTAAAACCCTAGTAACCCCATATTCAAAACCCTAATAACCCTAACTCTCAAAACCCTAATACCCCGAACAAATTCAAAACCCTAAAAACCTATACCATCAAAACCCTATTAACCCCGCGCTATAAAACAATAGTAACCCTATATTCAAAACCCTAATAACTCCTAACCTTAAAACCTTCATACCCCGAACAAATTCAAAACCCTAATAACCCCGCACTATAAAACCCTAGTAACCCTATATTCAAATCCCCCAATAACCCCAACCCTCAAAACCCTAATACCCCGAACAAATTCAAAACCCTCAAAACATTCACTCTCAAAACCCTAATATCCCCACTCTGAAAACTGTACTAACCCAAACAAATTCAAAACCCTCAAAACCCTAATAACCCCTCCCAATTTAAAACCCTAGTAACCCCATATTCAAAACCCTAACAACCCCAACCCTCAAAACCCTAATACCCTAAAAACCCCGACCCTGAAAACGCTAATACCCACAAGAAATTCAAAACCCTTATAACCAAAACCCTGAAAACCCTAATACCCCGAACAAATTCAAAACCCTAAAAACCTATACCATCAAAACCCTAATAACCCCACACATTAAAACCCTAGTAACCCCATATTCAAAACCCTAATAACCCTAACTCTCAAAACCCTAATAACCCGAACAAATTCAAAACTCTAAAAACCTATACCCTCAAAACCCTAATAACCCCGCACTATAAAACCCTAGTAACCCTATATTCAAAACCCTAATAACCCCGCACTATAAAACCCTAGTAACCCTATATTCAAAACCCTAATAACCCCTAACCTTAAAACCTTCATACCCCGAACAAATTCAAAACCCTAAACACCTATACCCTCAAAACCCTAATAACCCCGCAATATAAAACCTTAGTAACCCTATATTCAAAACCCCAATAACCTAAACCCTCAAAACCCTAATACCCCGAACAAATTCAAAACCCTCAAAACATGCACCCTCAAACCCCTAATAGCCCCACCCTGGAAACCCTAATAACCCCAAAAAATTCAAAACCCTCAAAACCCTAATAGCAGCCACCCCCCCCACATCTAAGACCCTAACAACTCCATATTCAAAATCCTAATAACCCAACCCTCAAAACCCTAATACCCCGAACAAATTAAAAACTCTAAAAACCAATACACTCAAAACCCTAATAACCCAGCACTCCAAAACCCTAGTAACCCCATATTTAAAACCCCAATAACCCCCACCCTGAAAATCCTAATAACCCCCAAAATTTCAAAACCCTTAATACATTACCCTCAAAACCCTAATAACCCCGCAATCCGAAACCCTACTAACCCCATAGTCAAAACCCAAATAACCCCAACCCTCAAAACCCTAATATCTCAAACAAATTCAAAACCCTAAAAACCTTTTCATTTAATACGGTAATAACCCCACACTCTAAATCAATAGTAACCCCATATTCAAAACCCTAATAACCCCAACCCTAAAAACCCTAATACCCTCAGGAAATTAAAAAACCGTAAATACATTATGCAATCAAAACCCTAATAACCCCGCTCTCTAAAACCCTAGTAACCCAATATTCAAAACTCTAATAACCCTAACCCTCAAAACCCTAATACCCTTAACAAATTAAAAAAACCCTAACAGCATATACCCTCAAAACCCTAATAACCCCGCACTATCAAACCCTAGTAACCCTATATTCAAAACCCCAATAACCTAAACACTCATAACCTAATACCCCGAACAAATTCAAAACCCTCAAAACATGCACCCTCATAACCTTAATAGCCCCACCCTGGAAACCCTAATAACCCCAACAAATTCATAACCCTTAATACCTTACACTCAAAACCCTAATAACCCCGCAATCCGAAATCCTAGTAACCCCATAGTCAAAACCCTAATAACCCCAACCCTCAAAACCCTAATACCCTTAACAAATTAAAAAACCCTAACAACATATGCCCTCAAAACCCTAATAACAACGCTCTCTAAAACCCTAGTAACCCCATATTCAAAACCCTAATAACCCCACCCGTCAAAATCCTAATACCCTTAACAAATTAAATACCCTAACGACATATGCCCTCAAAACCCTAATAACCCCGCTCTCTAAAACCCTAGTAACCCTATATTCAATACCCTAATAACCCCAACCCTCAAAACCCTAATACCCTTAACAAAATTAAAAACCCTAACAACATATGCCCTCTAAACCCTAATAACCTCGCACTCTAAAACCCTAGTAACCCTATATTCAAAACCCTAATAACAACAACCCTCAAAACCCTAATAACCCCGACCCTGAAAACCCTAATAACCCCAAGAAATTCAAAACCATAGTAACCCCATATTCAAAAACCCTTATAACCCCAACCCTGAAAACCCTAATACCTCGAATAAATTCAAAACCCTAAAAACCTTTACCATCAAAACCAAAATAGCCCCACATATTAAAACCCTAGTAACCCCATATTCAAAACCCTAATAACCCTAACTCTAAAATCCCTAATACCCCGAACAAATTCAAAACCCTAAAAACCTAATCCTTCAAATCCCTAATAAATCCGCACTCTAAACCCCTGGTGACCCCATATTCAAATTCCTAATAACCCCCAATCCTCCAAACACTAATACCCCGAACAAATTAAAAATCCTAAAAACCTATAGGGGACCTACCCTCAAAACCCTAATAACCCCGCACTATAAAACCCTAGTAACCCTATATTCAAATCCCCCAATAACCCCAACCCTCAAAACACTAATACCCCGAACAATTTCAAAACCCTCAAAACATTCACTCTCAAAACCCTAATATCCCCACTCTGAAAACTGTACTAACCAAAACAAATTCAAAACCCTCAAAACCCTAATAACCCCTCCCCAATTTAAAACCCTAGTAACCCCATATTCAAAACCCTAACAAACCCAACCCTCAAAACCCTAATACCCTAATAACCCCAACTCTAATACCCTAATAACCCCGACCCTGAAAACCCTAATAACCCCAAGAAATTCAAAACCCTTATAACCAAAACCCTGAAAACCCAAATACCCCGAACAAATTCAAAACCCTAATAACCCCACACATTAAAACCCTAGTAACCCCATATTCAAAACCCTAATAACCCTAACTCTCAAAACCCTAATACCCCGAACAAATTCAAAACCCTAAAAACCTATACCCTCAAAACCATAATAACCCCGCACTATAAAACCCCAGTAACCCTATATTCAAAACCCTAATAACCCCAACCTTAAAACCTTCATACCCCGAACAAATTAAAAACCCTAAACAACTATACCCTCAAAACCCTAATAACCCCGCACTATAAAACCCTAGTAACCCTATATTCAAATCCCCCAATAACCCCAACCCTCAAAACCCTAATACCCCGAACAAATTCAAAACCCTCAAAACATTCACTCTCAAAACCCTAATATCCCCACTCTGAAAACTGTACTAACCCAACAAATTCAAAACCCTCAAAATCCTAATAACCCCTCCGCAATTTAAAACCCTAGTAACCCCATATTCAAAACCCTAACAACCCCAACCCTCAAAACCCTAATACCCTAATAACCCCGACCCTGAAAACCCTAATAACCACAAGAAATTCAAAACCCTTATAACCAAAACCCTGAAAACCCTAATACCCCGAACAAATTCAAAACCCTAAAAACCTATACCATCAAAACCCTAATAACCCAACAGTAAAAACCCTAGTCACCCCATATTCAAAACCCTAATAACCCTAACTCTCAAAACCCTAATACCCCGAACAAATTCAAAACCCTAAAAACCTATACCCTCAAAACCTTAATAACCCTATATTCAAAACCCTAATAACCCCTAACCTTAAAACTTTCATACCCCGAACAAATTAAAAACCCTAAACACCTATACCTTCAAAACCCTAATAACCCCGCACTATAAAACCCTAGTAACCCTATATTCAAAATCCCAATAACCTAAACCCTCAAAACCCTAATACCCCGAACAAATTCAAAACCCTCAAAACATGCACCCTCAAACCCCTAATAGCCACACCCTGGAAACCCTAATAACCCAAAAAATTCAAAACTCTCAAAACCCTAATAACACGCACCCCTCCCCCACATCTAAGACCCTAGCAACTCCATATTCAAAATCCTAATAACCCAACCCTCTAAACCCTAATACCCTCAGCAAATTAAAAAACCCTAAGAACATTATGCCCTCAAAACCCTAATACAATCAGCAAATTAAAAAACCCTAAGAACATTATGCCCTCAAAACCCTAATAACCCCGCTCTCTAAAACCCTAGTAACCCTATATTCAAAACCCTAATAACCCCAACCCTCAAAACCCTAATACCCTTAACAAATTAAAAAAACCCTAACAGCACATGCCCTCAAAACCCTAATAACCCCTCACTATAAAACCCTAGTAACCCTATATTCAAAACCCCAATAACCTAAACCCTCATAACCTTATACCCTGAACAATTTCAAAACCCTCAAAACATGCACCCTCATAACCCTAATAGCCCCACCCTGGAAACCCTAATACCCCCAACAAATTCATAACCCTTAATACCTTACCCTCAAGACCCTAATAACCCCGCAATCCGAAATCCTAGTAACCCCATAGTCAAAACCCTAATAACCCCAACCCTCAAAACCCTAATACCCTTAACAAATTAAAAAACCCTAACAACATATGCCCTCAAAACCCTAATAACCCCGCTCTCTAAAACCCTAGTAACCCTATATTAAAAACCCTAATAACCCCACCCGTCAAAACCCTAATACCCTTAACAAATTAAAAACTAACAACATATGCCCTCAAAACCCTAATAACCCCGCTCTCTAAAACCCTAGTAACCTTATATTCAAGACCCTAATAACCCCAACCCTCAAAACCCTAATACCCTTAACAAATTAAAAACCCTAACAACATATGCAATCAAAACCCTAATAACCTCGCACTCTAAAACCCTAGTAACCCTATATTCAAAACCCTAATAACCCCAACCCTCAAAACCCTAATAACCCCGACCCTGAAAACCCTAATAACCTCAAGAAATTCAAAACCCTAGTAACCCCATATTCAAAACCCTTATAACCCCAACCCTGAAAACCCTAATACCTCGAACAAATTAAAAACCCTAAAAACCTTTACCATCAAAACGCTAATAGCCCCACATATCAAAACCCTAGTAACCCTACATTCAAAACCCAAATAACCCTAACTCTAAAATCCCTAATACCCCGAACAAATTCAAAACCCTAAAAAAAACCCTTAATCCTTCAAAAAACCCTTAATCCTTCAAATCACTAATAACCCCGCACTCTAAAACCCTCGTGACCCCATATTCAAATTCCTAATAACCCTCAATCCTCCAAACCCTAATACCCCGAACAAATTCAAAACCCTAAAAACCTTTACAATCAAAACCCTAATAGCCCTAACTCTAAAATCCCTAATACCCAGAACAAATTCAAAACCCTAAAAACCTAATCCTTCAAATCCCTAATAACCCCGCACTCTTAAACCCTGGTGACCCCATATTCAAATTCCTAATAACCCCCAGTCCTCGAAACCCTAATACCCTTAACAAATTAAAAACTAACAACATATGCCCTCAAAACCCTAATAACCCCGATCTCTAAAACCCTAGTAACCCTATATTCAAAACCCTAATAACCCCAACCCTCAAAACCCTAATACCCGTAAGAAATTAAAACCCCTTACAACATACGCCCTCAAAACCCTAATAACCTCGCACTCTAAAACCCTCATAACCCTATATTCAAAACCCTAATAACCCCAACCCTCGAAACCCTAATAACCCCGACCCTCAAAACCCTAATAACCTCAAAAAAATTCAAAACCCTAATAACTCCATATTCAAAACCCTTATAACCCCAACCCTGAAAACCCTATTACCTGGAACAAATTCAAAACCCTAAAAACCTTTACCATCAAAACCCTAATAGGCCCACATATTAAAACCCTAGTAACCCCATATTCAAAACCCTAATAACCATAACTCTACAATCCCCAATACCCCGAACAAATTCAAAACCCTACAAACCTAATCCTTCAAATCCCTAATAACCCCGCACTCTAAAACCCTGGTGATCCCATATTCAAGTTCCTAATAACCCCCAATCCTCCAAACCCTAATACCCCGAACAAATTAAAAATCCTAAAAACCCACAGGGGACCTACCCTCAAAACCCTAATAACCCCACACTATAAAACCCTAGTAACCCAATATTCAAATTCCCCAATAACCCCAACCCTCAAAACCCTAATACCCCGAACAAATTCAAAACCCTCAAAACATTCACCCTCAAAACCCTAATATCCCCACTCTGAAAACTGTACTAACCGAAACAAATTAAAAACCCTCAAAACCCGAATAACCCCTTCCCAATTTAAAACGCTAGTAGCCCCATATTCAAAACCCTAACAACTCCAACCCTCAAAACCTTAATACCCTAATAACCCCGACCCTGAAAAACCTAATACCCTAATAACCCCGACCATAAAAA
>NW_027307649.1:300000-465000 GCF_964275005.1 Diadema setosum
TTTTGAAGCTTGACTAGGACCTATATTGCCAAAGTACTCATTACAACAACATGGTACATCTGTAGGGTTACAGAGTGTTTGTCCGTCACGTATACTTTGAAATATTGACAAGTTATTTTGCTTACCAATAACATCATTCATAACTTTCTAAGTGGCTGACATATTTCCCGTAGAAATTTTAAAGGCCTCTGTATAATACATCCTACGAGGAAGCCTTATAGTGTCAATTTATTTCTATATAATTTACATCGATTAACATTATCAACATAAGGATATCGTAAGCTTTACTCATGTAACATATGTCTTTTCTTGATTTATCCAAAAAATGCTTTTGTTATCCAGGATTTTTAATGTTTCTTTTATTTTTCTTATCAATTTCAAAAATGAAAAAGGGTTCGTTAATCCAAACATTCGTGACGTTATTCAAATTTGCTAATCCGGAAATGAAATAGGGTTCGCTATTGAGAAGGCTCGTTTATCCGGTAATGCAATGAGTTCGTTATTCCGAAGGTTCGTTGATCCGAAAATGAAATAGGGTCCGTAACAAATCTTCGGAATAACGAGCCTTATTCTATTTTCCGACTAACAAACATTCTGAATAATGAACCATATTTCATCTTCGGATTAATGAAACTTGAAAATAACAAACCTCATTTCATATCCGGATTAACGAAACTTCGGAATAAGGAACCATGATCGGAATAATGAACCTTCGGAATAACAAACTGTTACCCCATAACAGGGACCTTATTTCTGTTTTGCATATTCCAAAAGCATATGACTTGTAAGTAACATTTCAACTACATATATCAATAATAAAATATATAAGATAATGAAAATACATCTTGGGATTCTTTCATTTTTTTTCTTTTTGTTACTGAGGTAATGCCGTTTTTGTTCATTTTGAAATCACATTGTCATGGAAACCCACCCAAAAGCGCACACACGCAATTTCCTTTTGTTTTGTTGCGTTTGTATTGGAGGCTGCATTGTTTGGATTTCTGTAAAATTTTCAAGGCTTGTCTTCAAGTGACGAGTTCCATATCTCGTTTTTTCTTTTGTTTTTGTTTTGCTTGTTTGTTTGATCCCATGGCTTGTATACAACCATTCCAAGCCATTTAAAGATAATGCGTGATTGGGAAAAAAAAATTACCTTCCATAGAAAGAGCACGTAAACTCGGCAGATTTCTGTAAAAATTTTCCAGGCTGATCTCTAAGTGTCGAGTTCCATATCTTGGGGTTTTTGTCGTGTTTTGTTTTGTTCTGTTTTGATTGTTTGTTTGTTTGTTTTCATGGCTTGTGTATAGCCATTTCTCCTGTACGCTTTTTAAATATGTATAATATTGTGTTTGCGTTTTCTCTTTGTTACCATGTCTGTAAGTTTGTGGTTTATGTGTATTATGATGCAGCCAGGTTTTTGACTTCTTTTGATAATGAAGTAACAGAGTTCTTCCTGAATATGTAATACAGCGCATCATTTTTATGATTAATTGTTACATAAGTAAAACGAAATGTATTATGGTTCAGACTTTATTGTTATATTTGCATAATGTTTGGTGGAATATGTTTAATGCAGTATCAAAGTGTAATGATTATGAATCTACACCATGTTCAAATGGCCTGTTTTGTATTTTTCTTTTCCAGAGTGTAATCCTTCAACTACGTTCAACATGTGATAAAGTCATAGTTTAATTATGCATGATGTGTATCATGTTTAATTTCAAGGCTTTTTATGGGGGGGGGGGGGTATCTATGGTACATCTGTATAAAACACAATGCAAAAGTGCAGTAATCCAGAACTCATTAATTCGAATAACATGTTTTGTATTAATTTTTGTTTTACTTAGTTTCTCCTCCCGACCCCCGACCTTTTTCGTTCTCCTTTGCTCCACCCTGGCACTGATTTTCCATCTTCTCATTTCGGCTCGAATCAAGCAAGTAACATTGAAACTACCCCTCTAAGCAATGTTTCTCCAGTCTGTCAGTCTTACGGTGTATATACTACTTTGCTGTATAAACGTGTAAATATATATCTTTTTCTTTTCAATAGAATTAATGTTTGCTATAGTATTTCCCTCTATTTTGCTATACACATAAATGTATGTGTGCCTCATTCAAAATACTGTATATCACTTTGGGCCGATCCCTTATATACAGTGTAAGTGTGTGCGTGTGTGTGTGTGTGTGTGTGTGTGTGTGTGTGCGTGTGTGAGTGAGTGTGCGGTAGGGCTTACTCGCGAGCGGGTGTTGAATAGTTATTCGAGTTTGAGTGATAGAAGTGAGGTAATGCATTAGCATAGATACTGTCCGTGACCTTGAAGTATTCCTTTATTTCGAGCTCTTTTTTGAGACATGACTTATTTTTGGTACTGAATAATATTATTATTATACGAATTTTAATAGCAAAAAATTAAATTTCGTATAAGCTCCTCTGTGGAGATATTTTGCATGAGCTCCCTCGTGGAGATATTATAAAGTATATTTAATAGTGATGTGTAATATTTCTCAGATCTATTATGTTTTGATTTTATGCCAGTATTGTCTGGGGCATTTTTGCTTTTGTTTTATAGGGCTCCAATTTTTTCTCTTCTTTTCTTTAAAAACAGCAACAACAACTTCACCGTGTACTCATATGATTTATTATGTTCTCCTTTGGACTTTTTTGTTGCTTATCCCCCATACCATTCTACTTCTTCGTTCTCTCTCTTCACCCATCTCTCCATCTCCCTCGCCCTCCCATAGATCTCCGCCATCATTCTCACTCGCTCGATGTTAATTTTTTTTTCAATATTTCTCTCTTTTTCCGTCATCTCTTACTTTGTCAACTGGGAGAGCTATAATGTTACAAACATAAATAACGATATGTTTTCAGTCTTATAATCAGGTTGCCATTTTTTTTAACATAATGCAATAGGTATCTTTCTTTTTAATATGCGTCTTGTTTCCGTACTCATGCATTTGCTGGTTCGTTTCTTTTGTGTATAATATGATTATTTTCTCTCTGTATTTTCATCATTGCTTGCAAACAAGACGCAATTCAGCCACAGGGCTGCCAAATCTCATAATAGATAAACCCATTCAATTCGATTTAATTCAATTCATAACCTTAATTCATAGCCTTTGTGTTTTATTACTGAGAAAAAAATGATGTAGCCTGTGCAAAAAAAAAAAAAAAAAAACACCAACAACTATATTTTGTTCTTCCCGAGTTCCTCTCCGTTACTATTGGCCCGTCATTTCCAAGTACCCCAGCTCAAACATGAAATCATTTATAAAACTTTTTGCCATGCCAAGCACAGAGGCCGCAAGAAAGGCATTGATAACAAGGTACTGTTTTGTGTGTTTCCTCTTTTCAGAACTGCAAGCAAACGACATCTCTGCATCGAGGGCACCAGACGTAGCCTCTGGAGAAGGTTGGCAGGAGGTAGGATCATCGCTACCCGCGAGAAACCTGCTAAGTACTAGTAGTTTATTGTCACGTACGGAACCTGCCGGTGAAGTTCCCTCCTTTGCTTTCGTGAGACCTACGCCGGTACCTACATTTTGGAATCATCCAGGCCTTGCCTTCTCTCACGGAACAACCGGAAGGGGCATCCCAAGGTACACCATCCGCCAACGTCACCGGCGTAGACCCGTACCGAGGAGTTGGAGGATGATCGACGATATTCATCAAAGGCAATCACAATTACGAGCCCATAGTTGGACCGGTGAAGCCTCGGAGGAGGAGTTGCCGCCACAGCCTCACCCTTATGAAAGGTGGGAAGAAGAAAATAAAGAAAATAAGACTTTTTATTTACTATTCTGTTTTTGCTTGTCAGCCTACTTTATGCGGAAAATTTCACCTCAAAAACATAATGACTTTTTTGGTGTTGTTGTTTCTCTTTTTTATATAGTTTTTTCTTTTGCTTGACAAACGATTTTGACCCCCAGCCTACTTTCAAAAATGAAGCGTTGTCCAGAATAATGTGCACTCGCCCGCGACGTGTAGGTCTACTTACAAAAATGAAATGAAATGAAATCAGTGAAATGGTAATAGGAGTTTCCATTTCCTTTATTGCATAATACATTTACACACTAACTTTCACGAAAAGACCTTCTGGCATTGCATAGACATGGAAGAAATAGGGATATTTTGAGCATTTGATCTTGATCTTTGACCTTTGACCTTCGCCCACTCATACATGGACATGAAAAGTTTCGTTATGTGCCTCAAATGTTTTTTGTTGCTTTTTTGTTACTCTGTCCACAAAATTGATTACGGACGGACGGACAACCCGAAAACATAATACATCCAGCACCACATCGTGGCGGAGGCATAAAAATGAATATTCACAGATAATTGAGCGACTAAATCTCGGTATCTCAGCTCTTGCTCCGCGTGTGCGACATCACTGTGTATAGGCCTACTAAGTGATACATTGAAGTTGTCATGGGGAAGGAGGAGGGTGTCGGAGGAGGACGTGTGGTAGTCCCCTCTTACACTACGGAGCTTTTGAATTTTGAGGACTGACATCTGAGAACGATCTGATGCACAGTCACTTTTGTAGTAGATTCAGAAAATTGTCAATCGGCGTCTATCCCCAAAGTATGAAGAGTCTAAATCAATTGATAGAAACCCAGCAAATGAAAGGCAGATCAAAAGAGAATGAGGATCTTTCTAAGTGACAGATCTGATGCACACTCTTTGATGAAATAGGCTTACGGTATTCAGAAATTTGTCAATCTCCCAAGTGTACTAAGTGTATGGAAACGGACTTAACGGGGGTATCCCCCTCCCACGTGAGGGGGAATTGGCATTTTTCAGAATCGAAATTCAACAATATGTTGCACAATTAATGAGCAGAATATTTGAATGAGTTTCTATCAAAAAGGCAAGAAAATTTCCTCATTTCGGGAATTATTGGGGGACAAAATGACATGTTTACTCCCAAACCCCCGCCCTCCAGCATCGACGTCTCTGCTTACAAGGGAACTTTTGCATTTTTTAGAATTCAAATGAAAATATCTTGTACACATATTTTTGTTGGGATTCGGGGGGGGGGGGAGGTTGTCAATCACCAAAGTGTATTAACGTTAAAGGGGAACCAAGCGAGGAAAGGGTTAATTAAAAGGAGATATCTCCTCACACACAACGGAACTTTTGTTTTTCCTTTTAACTAAAGTGACAGACCTGGTGCAAACGTTTGATGAAACAGTTGAAAATCTGTCACACTGAAGTGCACTATTAAAGTCTATAGGAAAAGGACCGAACGGGGGAGGGAGGGGGTATCATCCTTGCACGCGAGAGAGTTTTCAAAATTCGCCAAAATATGCCTCAGATTGTTGACCTTAACTTCAATTATGTAAAAGCTCCGTCGTATGGGAGGGGATACTCCCTTCCACCCTTGGGCCAGAGCTCACACCTATATTACAGTCTCTCTGCCACATCTTTTTGAAGCATCCCAGCTTTAATTTGCTCTATGGCGCGGGCTTTTTGAACATTGCTTACACGTGGCATGATGTACAACCATATAAAACTTGATGAGCTTTCAAAATTACCTGGCATGGCACCACTGAAAACTTGAATGTGAACTTAAGATGTCTATTGAAATTTGCCTACATGACTTATCAGTTGTGAACAAAAGACAAAACACAAAAGGACATGTTCTCCTTTTGCTCTTCACGACCATTCTCATTCATAAGGACCGTTCTTGTTCATTTTGCAACTTTTCAACGCAGACCTTATCAAAGACTTTTGAGTACAGCCCTTTACCTGATAGCATAATCATATTTATAGAATATAATTTCAAAGAGAATCTAATAATTTTCCATTAATATCAAGCATGTATTGTATATTGCTTACAAACTGGAGAACCTTACAACTGACGTCAGATTTCCAAACTTTTTTGAGGAGTTTGTAATGGACATTGATGGAGGAAAACCAAGCAGTGGGAATAAGCGTTAATCGACAGTATTTATAGCCCTCCCACCCACCGTACGGAACTTTTGCATTCTTTGAACTGAAATGACATATCTGGTGCACACTTTTGATGATATATTGGAAAATCTGTCAATCTAGAAGTGTATTACGTAGAAAGGACCGAACGGGGAGAGTATGGGAGGGGGAGGGGTATCCCCCTGTCACGCGAGAAAGGTATGGTATTTTCAGAATTTAAATTCAGAAATCTTTGGGTGAAATATTTGGACAGATTTCTGTCAAAACAGCAAGGAAATTTCCACACCTAGGAAATTACTAGGGGGAGCAATATGATTTGCTTGTCCCCCAATACTTTTATTGGGGAGGGGGAGGGGTGGGACCCGATCGACGCCTCTTCATACGAGAGAACTTCGGCATTTTGTAAGTGAAAAAAAAATGCAGCACAGACTTTGATGAAATAATTATGGAATACGTCAATCTCAAAGTGTATTCAAAAGTCTGTCGAAAGGGACCGAAAGGGGAGCTTTTGTGTTTTTATGACTGCAATGCTACTATCTGTTGCATGCTTCTGGTGGTATTAGGACAATTTTCCATCGAAAACGTTCGAAATTTGGCCACATGTCGGGAATTATTTGGTGGGGGGGGGGGAACAAATGATTTGTTTGCCCTCAACTTTTCCACGGGGGCGGGGCAAATGCCACTTTGGTCATCCCCGTGTATGCCCATAGATGTATCGTGACCGAGTCATCATTGTTTGCTTAGTGATTAAAGAAATGGAGAGGTTTATTTATGGCGGTATTGTTTTAGATTTTTGTTTGTTTGCTTGTTTTCGTACGTAATGTGCAAATGGTGCTGACATTCGCGCGTCGTAGCATGTATACATTTTGGCCTACATTATTTGACGTTTTCAACATTTTGACCATACTTTATGTCGATACTACTATTTTCGCGAGCGAGTGCTTGAGAAAATTATGTCTACAAATCCTAAAAGATAGGATACTGTTAAGCTCTGTTTATCTCTCTCAAGCCAGGCGTAAGAGCGTCACGTAATATGGCAAAATGAATACACATTTCTTCTGCCTCAATTTTTCTTCTTCAAATTCAAAGGTGGGGGATGTTTGTACAGGCCACCCTCCCCTTTCATTTCTTCGGGGAGGGGGATGCATTCCCCAACTTGGGTGCTCATAAGTGGATGAATTTTTACGTGACCCGATATTTTTGAAACCCATCCACTCTCACAATCATTATTATTGTCATTATTATTGTTATCATTATAGTTTGGTGTTATCCATACTGGGTCTATAACCACTTACGTGATCTGAGCATTGTTCTGTGAGTGGATCCTGTTCATATCAAGCACAGAAATAGGATTACAATCATAAGAGAAAAAGAATTTAGGTAGTGCAAAATTAATGGAGTCTACTTTCAAAAATATCATGTTCCAAATATACTCTTACCGTTGAATTTCGTATCAATATGGGTTCTTCGTTCCAGAAGTTCCTATCCGGAGAATGAAAAAGCCTTTCCTCTGGTCTGAACGCAGACTTTTTAGAGTCCGTTATTTAGTGAATTTCTTATACTGTATGCATGAGTTAATCTGAACTGGCGAAATAAGTCTGTGAGGTAAGTTGGTGAACCTCCTCAAATTACATCATACGTGAATTTATAGGAATCCATGCTCGTACTTTCAGCAGTTGAATAGGTAGAGTTTGCACGTTTTCTTTTTAGTGCTATTCTGGCCATTTGCGTATGTTCTTTAACAAGGATTACCCCGTTCTATTGGCAGCAGTAATAATCAAAGACATTGCAACAATAATGGAAGTAAGCAATAAAAGGGATTTTCCAAGTAATTTCGCACTCTCCGGATTAAAAGCATTTCATTCGAAAGAGAGCTAACCTGGAAAATGTATTCTTAGATGTGTAATAGTTTATGGTCTTGCCACGTTAACGTTTGGTCGAGCATCACACCTTAGTATTTCACACTCTAAACCAACGGCATAGCCAGAATTTGACCGGGTGTGTGTGTGTGTGTGTGTGTGTGGGGGGGGGGGGGGGGTCCGAGCCCGAGCGAGCAGAGCGACCGAGTTGGAGTGGTGTGCGGGAGGCGTTTTTTTTTTTTTTAAGACGGCACAGATTGGGGCATGGCGCGTGTTAAACCTATGGGAAAAACGTTGGGTTAGGGTTTTTGGTTACGGTTATGGTTATGGTTAGGGTTAGGGTTAGGTTTGGGGTTAGGGTTAGGGTTAGGGTTAGGGTTAGGGTTTGATGGTTAGGGTTAGGATTAGGATTAGGGTTAGGTTTAGGGATAGGGATTTCTGTGCTGTCTAAAAAAAAAAACACGCGTGCGGGAGGGAGGTGCCCCTCCCGTAGTGAGAACCTTTTGCATTTTGATGTCGTAAATGGTGAAATTTTATGCATGTTTTTATGCCTCTGCCACGAAGTGTACGCATATGACATCATACAACGTAATAGTCTGCTCATCCAGCAGTGGTTGCGCAGCTACTTTAAAAATTCATTTCTTTTTAACGGGATGTCGGATTTTCCCCAAGCTTTCACTGACGTGTTCTACAAATGTTGTTGCATTCAATCAATCCACATGTACAGTATGGAGGTGGACTTTTCCTTTAAACTTGTATGTATGGACGAAGTTATTCCTATCACATCACCTTTTTTACTATTTCCCCCATTGATATGCAATGTCTGAAGGTATTTTGTTGAAACTTAGTGTATACAGGAACTACCAAATAAAGATTTCCAGAGAGAGTTCGGGTCGTGAGGTCAAAGGAATGTGAAAAAGTTAAAAATGTCAGTTTTTTCTCCCCGCGCAGATTGGCGCTCCTGTACAAGAGATTGTTGTTGCGGTGACACTGCCAACACAGCTCGCTAATCGGCTTCGAGTATATTGGGCTGGTACTTTCGCCACGCCTTCAGGAACGTGCTCTGCCCTATAGCGCGTTGTCCTGAAGCATAGCAAAGCAAAATAAAATAAAATAAAATAAAATAAAATAAAATAAAATAAAATAAAATAAAATAAAATAAAATAAAATAAAATAAAATAAAATAAAATAAAATAAAATAAAATAAAATAAAATAAAATAAAATAAAATAAAATAAAATAAAATAAAATAAAATGATGTTTACCTTGACGTTAAGAAACGAAAGAATTAACCCCAAAACGCTACAACAGTATAATGTTTCCTCTTTATGTGCTCTCTTTCTTTCTTCTGAAATATGAAATTTCTCGCATCTACCGCTTTGACAAATGTCCATGCATTCTGCCCCATTTTATAATGCAAACGAGATTATCAGGACCAACATTGTCATATCGTGATATTTATATAAATAGGAATATAGTCTTCACAAATTTTTGTTCCCGGTTGACGGCAGGAGTAACAACAAAACGAAAGAAACATTAAGATTGTATGGTAAATGCAACTCACGTACCTTTAAAGATATTTTCAGGGACTGCCATTTTCAAACCTTTTTGTGAACATTCATACAAACGCTTCAAAATACACATTTTTATAAGTTAACTTTTCAGTTTCTCAAATGAGCAAAAGTGACTAGTTACCTGCTTCATCCATTGCAGTCTTTGGTCGTACATCGATGCGACTGAACCTGGGACGCGTCCTGGTGGAGACACAGCGTTGTAGATGAAGATGAAGTTAACGTTCGGCGGCTTTCGACTCATCTAGAGAGAGCGAGACGCCTTCCACCAGACTTGCCCACAACCGGGCGAACTAAGAACTCCTCCACCCATTTCTTCAGAGACGTCACCCTGTTGTTGCTGATGCTATCAAATAGAAATAATATAGATAATTTTATAACCAACATGATATCTTAATCACAAAAACAAATTGTTGTAATGTACCTTACCATTGCTTCAAATAATTGAGTAAGCAGACATAATAATATTAGTACGATCCATATCGGGAAAGGTGTGCATACTTTTGTTCTTTGTGTGACCCTGCAAAACAAAACAAACAAAAAGTCAACAGACATGAATTTTTAGTTAAGACCATATTCTGAAAGAACAGACCTTAAGCTTTAAAATGATGTGTAACTCAAGTCAAATCGACTCTCCTAACCTATCTAAATATTGGAAAGAATGCACAAACTCAGGAAAAGTGTGAGCTGAGAAAAGAGGCTCTGCAGTACAGTGTCTATTCAAGCGCTTAATCTCTATCAAGACGTGCTAGCTGTGCGATGAATGGGACTAAAAACAGGAAGTAAACCACCGGAGTAACAACAATATGAAAGGATTATCAGATTAAACAGAAATTGAGCATTGCTCATTAACACATTCTGTCCATAATTAACGCCAACTTTCAAAGCAGTAGCATTATCCTTTCAAAAGTTATTAGAGTTGAAAGTGAAGAGTGTGTACAAGGTCTCAGAAATGAAAAGGGGACTCTAAAGACACACCTAATCACACTAGTCTACCAAAAATGTTCGAGATATACTGCTGAAAATCACACTTTCCTGCCCGTTTTATGATCCCAAATTTTAGCATAATATAAAAGAAGACTTGCTCTTTCATAAGATATGAAAAAGTCAATATCGGCTAGGTAGACCCATCTCACTTATTTTTAGTCCTCATGCAAAATTAATGTGTGCGACTTTTTGTTCGTTGTGTGATGCATGGTCACTTATAAGCTGACAAGTTTGACAGGGAAAGTACAGTGTTGAGACTCTTAAAGTCAAAATTTGGCATGAAGAAATTTGTCTGAAGAAACATGTAATGTGAGATAGATGTATACTCTGTGTGACAATGTGTTTGTTATCCTCTTCTATCCTCACGTAACAAGCCTGTTTAACGATAATTTATGTTGGCAAACTTGGCCTCATTTTATAATGTGTTGATGTTTTGGTGACCCTGCGTAATACCAAATTTACATAGCACTGACAATAATGCCAAAAACCAATAAATTTCCGGACTTTACGATCCATTTTACATGAATTTTATCAATTACAAATTCAAAATACCACTTGAAGCAATTGAGCCTGGAAAATCGTGCGATTTAGACTCAGTATTCATTATTATTGTTATTTTTTTGTTGCTTAGTCTGTATGTGATTAAGGAACTAACTTAAACGAAGTCAGATATATAAATGGAGTAAACAGCAAAAAAAAAAGTTAATATAATGTTTTGCAAGAAACATACTAGACAAAGATATAGAAACAGTTATTCAAAATGGATGTAGAGGAATTTGTGGGGTGAAAATTTTTAAAGATAATAGATAAATAAGATTCACAAAATGATGGAAGAACTCTAGTTTTAGAAGCTAAGATAGGCGGTTATGATGTTATCCTAGTAAATGTTCATGCATCGACTAAAAAGAGAAAAGACAAAGCTTTTTTATGAAAATTGATAAATGGTTGAGTTATTATACTTCAGAAAATGAAGTCCATCTTATTGTAGGTGGGGATATGAATTGCGTACTCGACATTGTAACAAAATTGATAAGTCTACCGGCCTGGTTTGAGATTCAGTACATGTACATGTAATGTAAGAACATTGTATTGGCCACTACACACTCTTCTGATGCTTTCTACCTCTTCACTTTCCTCCCTCCCTCTCTTCCCATTCTCCAAACCCTCTCTCTCCCTCTCTATCCCTCTGCCTCTCTCTCTCTCTCCCTCCGTGTATGTGTGTGTGAGTGGCCCGTCTTTGTGTGTTTGTAGTTGCTGTGTGTATTAACTATTCAATTCAATTCAATTCATTTATTTTTAGGTGATCCGAGTATCCTTCGGATCACCTTCTGTATCTGTACTGATTGTTTATTTCTGGACAAAAGTTGTGTAGCGGTCAGCTCAGAAAGTCCTATTCCTATCAATGTCAAAATTATACCATACATGTGTCATGTCCCAAAGACGAAAGATCTAGTAAAATCATAGTGATCAGTCGACCGTGACGTCACTATGACGTCATTATATGAAAACACATTCTCATTTATATCTCATTAATGGAATGGAATTTTTCAATGAAATTTACGTCAAATATAGTTCAAGTCAAGTTAATTCTACTCATGTTCTCAAAATTCATTTATACCTTAAAAAGTGCGCGTACGCGCGCGTTGAAATATTTGTATGCTCCAATCGAGCTCAATTTTTTTTTTCACACGTTTCAGACCATTTGGAGCATTTTTTGAAAAATTGAAAAAAAAATCGGACGAACGCGTACGCGCGCGCGCATATACGCATGCACAGCTCATATGCAATTGAAATTTCCCGTTTTTTTCACTTTGATCGGATGTCTAAAATGTCAAGGAATATTTCTACCAAGTTTCAAGTCAATCCGACTCAATATGACGTCATACGGGCCCGTCAAAGTTGAAATTCCGCGCGCGCGTCAATGGCGGTAGACAGTGCAAATATGCCAAAAAAACGCCAATTTTAAATCCGATTTTACTCGTCAGGATGGACGATGACCCCCCATTTTCTTTACATATTCTAAAAGCTGATGAATTGTACATGTCATTTCATGGGTTGGCGATGCTGAAAAAATGATTAAAAGATATCAAATTTCTTAATGAAATAAAAAAAGTAAATTTTCAAAAGGACGTCATCAAATTTCAAGTTCATTCGAGCGTATCTCACTAATCCTTTGCCAATTTTCACCCAGATTTCAGTATGTTATAGCTTATGTAATGTTCTTTCAGAAATGTCTTACAAAATTTTGATTGGATGACGGCATTACCTCGTAAAAATGGATTAAAAGTAATCTTGTCAAATTTGACCAGTTTACGTGTTATCTCTATGGGAGTGCAGTTTTTCTGGAAATGAAAATTGACATGACTATAGTTATCGAGCACTAGCTCACTTACTTTACGGTGAATTTCTCCCAGATTTTAATATATTGTAGCTGAGACTTTGGGCTATTGTTAAAGTTCCTTCATTTTTTCATACAATGTCTGGATCACGTTAAAAAAAATGGTTGAAATTAAAGCTTATCTTCGATGTATTGAGATATTTCTTTCTTTCTGCAACTTCTTTGCAATAACTCAAGAAAAACAGCCTCTATCACCCCCATATTTTGCACATGTTTAGTTCATGTCACGTAAATTATTTCATAAAATAACAACTACTTGATCGGACACCATCTTTGGTATGTAAATGAGGGTCAAATGTCATAAATGTTTCATCCTGTATCTTGGTGAATATATGTCGTATCTTTCCCATATTTTGCACACGCAAAGACCATGTTGCAAGAATCATTTCACAAAATAACTACTTTTTGCTCAGATGATCTTGTCTGTGTAAAGTGAGGTCAAAGGTCATATGTACTTCTGTCTGTATCTTCGTTATGACGTGTTATCTCTATGGGAGGAAATTTTTTTAGATGTGAAAATTGACATAATTGTCTTTATCGAGCACTAGCTCACTTACCCTTCGGTGAATTTCACCCAGATTTCAATATGTTGTAACTGAGACTTTGCGCTATCGTTTTTGTGCCCTTTGTTTTTAATACGATGTCGGGATCACGTCAAAATACTTGGTTGAAATCAAGTATTTTGACGTGATCCCGACATCGTATGTGGAAAAAAAAAACAAAGGGCAAACACACGATAGCGGAAATTCTCAGCTACAACATATCAAAATCTGGGAGAAATTCACCGAAGGGTAATTGAGCTTTCCCCCAGATTTCAGTATCTTGTAGCTAATAAAATGGTCTTTCATAAATGTAATTACAGAATTTTATTGGATGACGGCATCACCTCGTAAAAATAAATTTAAAGTAACCTTGTCAAATTTGACCAGTTTACGTGTTTATCTCTCTGGGATTGCAGTTTTTCTGGAAATGATAATTGACTTGACTAAGTTTATCGAGCACTTGCTCACTTTCCCTTCAGTGAATTTCTCCCAGATTTAAATATGTTGCAGCTGATACTTTGGGCTATCGGTAGTGTGCCCTCCATTTTTTCATACGGTGTCGGGATTACGTCAAAAAACTTGGTTGAAATTAAAGCTTATCTTCGATGTATTGAGATCCTTTTTTTTTCTGCAACTTTCTTTGCAATAACTCAAGAAAGACGGACCCTGTTACCCTTAAATTTTGCACATGTTTAGTTCATGTCACGCACATTATTTCAAAAAATAACAACTACTTGATCGGACACCATCTTGGGTATGTATATTAGGGTCAAAGGTCATAAATGTTTCATCCTGTGTCTTGGTAAATACATGTCCTGTCTTTCCCATATTTTGCACACGCAAAGACCATGTTACAAGGATCATTTCACAAAACAACTACTTTTTGCTCAGATGCCATCTTGTCTGTGCAAAGTGGGGTCAAAGGTCATATGTACTTCTTTCGGTATCTTCGTTATGACGTGTTATCTCTATGGGAGGGATTTTTTTTAATGTGAAAGTTGACATGATTGTCTTTATCGAGCACTAGCTCACTTACCCTTCGGTGAATTTCTCCCAGATTTTAATATGTTGTAGCTAAGAATTTGCGCTATCGTTGAGTGCCCTTCGTTTTTTTCATATGATGTCGGTATCATGTCAAAACATTAGGTTGAAATTAAAGCTTATGTTCGATGTATTGAGATACTTTTCTTTCTGCAACTTTCTTCACAATAACTCAAGAAAAACAGCCTATCACCCCCATATTTCGCACATGTTTAGTTCATGTCACGCACATTATTTCATAAAATAACAACTACTTGATCGGACACGATCTTCGGTATGTAAATTAGGGTCAAAGGTCACACATGTTTCATCCTGTATCTTGGTGAATACATGTCCTATCTTTCCCATATTTTGCACACGCAAAGACCATGTTACAAGGATCATTTGTGACCCTGCACCTCAAAACAAACAAAAAGTTGCCAGACATGAATTTTTTATTTAAGACCATATTCTGAAAGAGCAGACTTTAAGCTTTAAAATGATGTATAATTTTAATCAAATGGACTCTCCTAACCTATATAAATATTGTAAAGAAAGCACAAACTCAGGAAAAGTGTGAACTGAGAAAAGAGGCTCTGGTTCTGAAGTACAGTGTCTATTCAAGCGCTTAATCTTTACCAAACCGTGCTGGCTGTGCGATGAATGGGACAAAAAACAGGAAGTAAACCACCAGAGTAACAACAATGAATGGATTATCAGATTAAACTGAAATCAAGCATGCCTCATTAACACATTCTGTCCATAATCAACGCCAACTTTCAAAGCAGTAGCACTATCCCTTCAAAAGTTATTAGAGTTAATAAAGTGTGGACAAGGTTTTTCAGAAATGTAAAAGGGATTCTAAAGACACACCTAATCACACTATTCTACCAAAAATGCTCGAGATAAACTGCTAAAAATGCACACTTTCCTGCCCATTTTATGATACCAAATTTTAGCATGATGTAAAAGAAGACCCGCTCTTTCAGAAAATATGAAAAAGCCAAGTTCGGCTAGGTTGACCCATTTCACTTATTTTCAGTCCTCACACAAAATCAGTGTGTGCGACTTTATGTTCGTTTTGAGGTGCACGGTCACATTTCACAAAATAACTACTTTTTGCTCAGATGCCACCTTCTCTGTGCAAATTGGGGTCAAAGGCCATATGTACTTCTTTCGGTATCTTCGTTATCACGTGTTATCTCTATGGGAGGGAATTTTTTTAATGTGAAAATTGACATGATTGTCTTTATCGAGCACTAGCTCACTTACCCTTCCGTGAATTTCTCCCAGATTTTAATATTTTGTAGCTAAGACTTTGCGCCATCGTTAAATGCCCTTCGTTTTTTCATATGATGTCGGTATCATGTCAAAATAATTTGGTTCAAATTAAAGCTTATTTTCGATGTATTGAGATATTTCTTTCTCTCTGCTACTTTATTCACAATAACTCAAGAAAAACAGCCCCTATCACCCCTATATTTTGCACATGTTTAGTTCACGTCATATCCATTATTTCATATAAAAAAAAACAACTACTTGATCGGACACCATCTTGGGTATGTAAATTACGGTGAAAAAACATAAATGTTTCATCGTGTATCTTAGTGAATACATGTCCTATCTTTCCCACATTTTGCACACGCAAAGACCATGTTACAAGGATCATTTCACAAAATAACTACTTTTTGCTCAGATGCCATCTTGTCTGTGCAAAGTTGGGTCAAAGGTCATATGTACTTCTTTCTTTATCTTCGTTATGACGTGTTATCTCTATGGGAGCTAATTTTTCTAGATGTGAAAATTGACATGATTGTCTTTATCGAGCACTAGCTCACTTACCCTTCGGTGAATTTCTCTCAGATTTTAATATGTTGTAGCTGAGACTTTGCGCTATCGTTACTGTGCCCTTTCTTTTTCATACGGTGTCAGAATCACGTCAAAAACATGGTTGAAATTAAAGCTTATCTTCGATGTATTGAGATATTTCTTTCTTTCTGCAACTTTCTTTGCAATAATTCAGGAAAAACATACCTTATCACCCCCATATTTTGCACATGTTTAGTTCATGTCACGTACATTATTTCGTAAGATAATAACTACTTGATCGAACACCATCTTGGGTATGTAAAGTAGGGTTAAAGTTTATAAATGTTTCATCCTGTATCTTTGTGAATACATGTCCTATCTTTCCCATATTTTGCACACGCAAAGACCATGTTACATGGATCATTTCACAAAATAATCACTTTTTGCTCAGATGCCATCTTGGCTGTGCAAAGTGGGGTCAATGGTCAAATATTCTTCATTCTGTATCTTCGTTATATTGTGTACGGACTTTGGTACCAAAGATGGCAGACCTGACTCCCTTTTCTAAATGAGAATCCAAACATCACAAGGCCAATGTCGCTAAACATAGATGAAACCTGTATGGTCATGCCTATATTGGGATCAGGACTCAAATCATTGATTTTCGAAAAGATCGGATCACCTAATTTGTCAGTGTTGACAAATTCCAAGTCTAGTCATACTTCTAATTTTATGAACATTACAACAGAAATCAAACAAGTTCTTTTACCTTGTAAACAATGTGCAGAAAACAAACAATATACATGGTGATAACACAGTAATTACATTTAATGATAACTGGTCAAAATCGAAATCGAAATGGGTTTGATCAAAGAGAAGTATGACGGGACCTACATGAAAGCTAGCTTGTTTGGCTGTAAGCCCCGAGTAATCAGTGTTTGTGAAAAAGAAACGGAGAACGGATAGAATATAAGACCAGATGATGTAATGGTGCCAAATAACAAAGCGCGGTATGTCTATGTGATAAAACAAGAAGAAGAAGGAAAAAAAATATACTAAAATGTGAATCATTACTGTGACCGAGCTATCATTGGTTTCCGGAGTACAGCATGATTTGCATAATTATAAAGCCCACTTTGGTATATACATTATAAATTGCTGTTGCATTAAAGCTATCGCCAGGATATGATCAGTAAGACACAAAAAGTAACATGTACAGCTATTAAGCCATTTGGTGCTTGCCGTCAAGCTGTGGATAGAAAAATAGAGAGGGGCAGAGGGAAAGAGGAAGAGAGGGAAACGAAGTAGAATGTGGAATTGCTAATGATGAACTCGGAGAGCCTGACGGCAAGACTCAAAATAGAATCTGCAGCGTGTTGACAAGAATGTTTGATCGGACAATAACATACCACAATATTACATAAGACATTGCAATTATTCAGTTTCTGCAAGATATGCACTCAATAAAAATCTTTCAATTTGCGTTTAAAGGAATATAAAGACGAGCAGCGTGTTATTTCGGGGAGAGGTCATTCCAGTATCTAGGGCCCGTATACATTATCGGTTTTTTAGCGAAAATTGTTCGAGTACGTGGGAGGTGAAATGCGTCACTTTGGCGGGTAGGATAATTATGAATCAAATAGTTTGTCCTGAACATGCGAGTAAAACACCCGGTAACTCATTGGCAGAAAATTTATACATAAATATGCCGACGTTGTAACTGAATAAATCTGATGTTTTCAGTATCTTATTTTTGAAAAATAAATCATTCGTGTGGGACAATTATCCAACATGGTTGATATTTTTGATGGCGCGTTTTTGAATACGGAACAGTATATCAAGAAGATTTCTAGGGGCATTCCCCCACACAAGAATACCATAATTAAGGTAAGGAGTAATCAAAGTAGAATAAAAATTAAGCAGAATTTGACTTGGAAAAACACTCTTCAGTTTATTAAGAACACCCGTGTTTTTAGAAAGAATATTACTTAAACTGACGTGGGATTTCCAAGATAAATCACTATCAATAAAAAGCCCTAGAAATTGTATGCTACAAACTTGATTTAATTCAATTTCATTAAACTTAATGTTAAAAGGAAGGGTTTTAAGACTGTTGCTAAAAAGCATACAATGAGTTTTATCAATATCAAGTGACAATTTGTTGGCGTATATCCAAGATTGCACAGATTTAAGTTCTTTATTCATTGTGTTAACAAGAGTATAAGGATCTCTGTGTGTAAAAAACAGATTGGAATCGTCAGCAAAACGTATAAAGGAAAGAATTGGCGAGGAACTAGGAAGATCGTTTATGTACAAAATGAACAAAAGTGGGCCTAGTAAGGAGCCCTGTGGAACACCACATTAAATTAACTTTAACTGAGAATCACGGCCATTTATACTCACAAATTGTTTTCTGTTTGATAAATAATCTCGAAACCAGTCCAAATCCTTCCAACGTATACCATAATGTCGTAGCTTGTAAATCAAAATATCGTGGTCAATTGTGTCGAAGGCCCTTGAAAAATCAAGAAAAACTCCAATAGTGTGAGAGAAATCATCTAAAGCATGAGCAACTTTATGGATAAAAGTGAGTAAGGCATGGGTCGTGCTGTGGTTTTTCCTAAAACCAAACTGGGAGTTACAAAAAACTTCACACTTTTCGAGAAATTTGTGTGTGCGCGTATATACCAACCTTTCAAGAAGTTTTGAAAATGAAGTTAACAAAAGAATAGGGCGATAATTTGTCACAGATTCTTTTTGTCCTTTTTTTGAAAATTGGTACTACCTTAGCTATTTTCATTTTTTGTGGAACTATGCCAGTAGAAAACGATAAATTAAAAATGTGTGTTAATGGTGAAACTTGATACTTCATGAATGATGTTTTTTAAGGAGGAAATTGGTGATTCCGTCACATCCAGAGCTTTTCTTAGTGTTCAAATTTTGTGCACGATATCTTTGATTTCTTCTTCAATGACTGGTTCGAAAAAAAGAGACTGCTGATTCTGGTCTTTTAGAAAGTAATAAAAATCAGTGTTTGAATGCGGAATACTGCTGGCAAATTTAGGTCCTATGCTTACAAAGTATTCATTGAATACTTATGCCACATCACCTTGATCTTCAATATACTTATCATTATTAATAATATGCCTAGGGGGTTCGATGTTATTTTCAGTGTTCAGCGCTTCATTTATCACCTTCCACGTACTCTTGATGTCACTTTTATGCTTGATAAATTGCTTTGAAACCTGCATTCGTTTGGCTAAACGTATGGATGATGTAATAACGTTACGACAATGCACATACCGAGACCGAGTTCGACTGTTAGGATCACTTCTGTATTTATAGAAAAGGGTATTTTTGCTGTCAATAGACCTTAGGAGAGATTTTGTAATCCATGGTTTTTGGGAACCTTTTTACGGTTTGAACGAGTAAATGGCTTAACGGGTATAATGGAATCGTATGCGGATGACAGTATTTGTGAAAAAGTGTTCAAAAGCTAAGTTCGCATCGCTTTGGTTATTAACAATTGACCAATCAACGGATCTTAGTCTCTCCCTAAGTCTACTAAGATTAGTTTCTGACCAGCTGGAGGGTGTCAGCCAAATGGGGGCGAGAGCTGCCCAGGGTGACATGTCCACAATTGTTTCTACTGCTGTCCAAGCAGCGGTTAAAGCTGCAGTACCTGCTATAAATGTGCAGACTGTAAAAGATGCCTGCATGGCGAGTGTGACAGAGATCGTAAACCCATACCTCCTTCGTACGCAATTCAAACAAGACGAGATCCAGCAGGAGATGAGGAGGGAAAACCTGCGGGTGAACGGCCTCCCTGAGAATGAGGAGGAGACAGGTGAGGCTCTCATCCAAAAAGTATGCAACATAGCCAAAGAAGTTGGTGTCGACATCAAACCCGATGACATCTCCATGTGCAATCGGGTTGAAAAACAGAGAACCGACGGCAAACCTCGACAGGCCATCGTCAGGTTTGTGGCTAGGAGGAGGAGGGATGAGCTGTATGATGCACGGTTCAAGTTCAAGGGGAGAGACCAGTACAAAGGCCTGTTCATCAACGAGGACCTCACCCCGATGCGGTTAGCTGTGCTTGCCAGGGCCAAGGATGCACAGAGTGTGATGAAAACGAAAACCAAATCAGGGAACATCATCTGCAAACTGCATAATGGTGAACAAAAGATCTTACGCAACCCTGATGACTTGTTTGACATTGGAATCGACGATGTTGATTACGGTGATTTCAAACTTCATGTTCTTGCCTAAGAAAGCACATTAACACTGTATTGTACTAAAAGTACACATAATATGTTCACATGGCCGATAACCCTCCCATTGACCACGAAAGTAATCTGAATGTTAAATCATACCGTCTAACTCCTAGTATTTTCGATAATGTTTTACAGGGACATATGACAAAATCTTTTTCAGTAACACATGTTAATATTCGTTCTTTAAATAAAAATGTTGATGAGTTAAAAAACTTGTACAAATGTAGTTTAATTTCAAATTTTGATATCATTGGTTTATCGGAAGTGTGGAATGTGAGTAACACATCTTTACTGGGAATAAAGGGCTATAATCTTGAGACTGAATGCCGCCACGGAAATGTTAGGGGTGAAGGTGTAGGGGCTTACATTCACTCATCATTAAAATATAAACGGCTTGATTTCACTGCGATAGCATATGCAGAATCCCTGTGGCTTGAGCTTTTATGTGATAAAAAGAAGGTCATTGTTGGTGTTGTTTATTGTAAACCCAATACCAACATTACAGAATTCCAAGAATCTTTCTTGAATGTATTGCATTCTTTAAAATTGGATAGACATAATTGTTTGATTATGGGTGATTTTAACATCGATCTTATTGATATTGGAAAAGACTCAGAAAACTTTCTAACTGTCATGCATTGTATTGGATTGTCTCAAGTGATCTCTTTTCCAACTAGATTAACCCGAAATTCTGCTTCCTTGATTGATCATTTGTATACAAATATGGACATGTTTAATATACATGCAGGTGTTATCGAGGCTGATGTTTCAGACCATCTTCCAATCTTTACTGTCTTTGAAAGTATGTTTAGTTTTAAAAGTATCGTCCCAACTTTTGGGAAAGTTGTACGATCGTATAAACATTATGATATCGATTTATATTGTTCACACTTAGCAAATGCAAGGTGGGATTATGTGTATAAGTGTAAAGATGTGAATGATGCATATTCTGTATTTTATGGTATATTTCGGGAAATATGTGATAAACATGCTCCGTTATGAAAGAACAATAGTACTAGTCATTCAAAATGTTACTCTAAAAATCCATGGGTAACAAAGGCGATTTTAAAATCGATTAAAAAGAAATACAAATTGTATAAAAAGTATAGGTCATCAAATTTTGATCTAAAATATAAAAGTATGAAATAAATCGACATCATAACTAAGATGGCGCCTCGTCATTGGTAGAAACGCGAATCGTCCTCTCCACTTTTAGATTCCATTTCCTGGATTTAGCCTAATTTCTCGGAATACTTACCTGGATTTATTATCATATCATCATCTGCTAATTCCACCATGAGCAAGGACGGACGCAAAAGGTATCCAAAACGTGGGAAACTGCTGGATTTGGAAGATGGCGGCACCTGTAGCGACTACAGTTCGTCTGGGACAGGATTTGGCGCCACTGCTGTCGGGGAAGCTGCCCGTTCTGACGTTGATGAGATCCCCGATACGCCTGAGCAGCAGAAAGCACCTGAACTCTCTACACAGTCTATTAACGACTACTTTAAAGCTGCAACCGCCGATTTCGAACGAATGATCAAGAGAGCGGTCGACTCACTCATTGATCGCATACAGAATGTGGAAAAGGCTGTGGAATATCAGAGTGCTAGAGCCGACGAACTGGAAAAGAGAAACAAACACCTGGAGGAAAGGGTAGCAGCAATGGAAAAGGAAGTTTCATCCATGAAGGATCAGCTAAGCCGCCATGCAGTTGAGGTAAACAAGGCCGAACGCTTCTCCAGGAGGAACAACTTCCGCATCGTTGGCGTCCCTGAAGCCAAGGATAACGCCCGGGAGGATTGCCCTAAGATTGTGGAGAAAATCATGAAGGAGAAGTTTGGCATGGATACGAAAGTTAAGCGAGCTCATCGCGACGGCAGGAAAGCTAATGATCGACCAAGGCACATTCTGGTGAAAATGTTGTCGTATCGTGAGAAAGTTGAGATCATGAAAAATGCACGGAAAAATCTCGCAAGGGAGTCGTTCTACGTCATCGACGATCTCACGAAGCCTGACCTGGAGGAGAAGAAAAAGTGGGGGAAAGAAGTGAAGGAGTTGTACGCGAAAGGGACCAAATTACGTTTCTTTGCAGGGAAATGGCGCACCTACAATGGTATCCCCTATGACTTTTGACTCATTAGTGCAATGTAGCTTTAAGCCATCTCAATTTCCCAATGCTTTTGTTATGCATTATTGAGTAGAACGTGCATTCCTTCGTAACATCTGTATGCTTGTCTGCCCTCCTTTGCCTGTGTCTTGCATTCACACTGTTGCTCTTCTCAGCCCTTTTGCATTCTTTGTACGCTTTACTCTGAACTGCTTCTATTCTGCATAACCCAACATGGAGTAGCCACACAGTCCTTGTACTTGTCTTTACGCTGTTTCTGTACAAAGTGGAGAGGAACAATTCATTCTATCATACTTTATAATTACATGTTGACGATATATTCTGTTTCTATTTGTATTGTAAGTCTAGTTCATGTGCCTTGTGATGCATCCTTCTCCTATCCCTCTTACTTCCTCCTCGTTCGATTCTCTGTAGCAAAGCCATGCTTTCGTTACATCTGTACTTCCATAACTGATAAGTCATTGATATCCCATGTTCACTATGTTTAATGATAACACAAATGATCAACAATTTGATATAGATGGCAACTGCAGATATTTTCTACCTCACGAATTTTATCATCAAATGTCAGATTATAGTGTATCTTCCGATTTAAGCTTATTACATGTTAATACTCGTAGCACAGTAAAAAACTTTGATGATTTTTCTCATTTTCTGTCCTCCACACAGTTAAATTTTTCTATCATTGGGGTAACAGAAACGTGGTTGAATGATACATCTCCTGATCTTGTAAACCTTGATGGTTATAAATTTATTCGTGCTGACAGGAAATGTGGTAGAGGTGGAGGTGTTGGTTTTTATGTTACCCATTCATTGGTCCCAAAAATTAGAAATGATTTGACATTTTCTTTATCCAGTGCTGAAATACTCTCTATTCAAGTTGATGTAACACCTGGTAACTCTTTTATCATACTCAAATGTGTAATTTACAGACCCCCAAATACAAACCTGGAATTATTTTTTGAGGACTTAGAAACCCTGCTTAGGAAAATTAACTCTTCCAATAAGATGTGTTGTTTAATGGGTGATTTCAATATTGATCTGGCAACTGAAAATGACTCAACTTCAACCTTTCTTAATATTTTATTATCACATTCATTTTATAATACAATTGATAAACCGACAAGAATTACACCTCAGTCAGCTTCTCTGATAGACAACATTTTTATTAATATGCAACGAGATATATTAAAGTCAGGTATATTTTATGCTGATATATCTGATCATCTTCCAATCTTTTTGATCTTTACCAATTTGATTTCAAAAAGATTTTCTCAGTCTGCCAAATATGTTAAACGTAAAATAACCTTTGATTCAATTAATAGATTGAAAAATGATTTGGCAGTAGAAACTTGGAGAGACGTTTTTGCATGCGAGGAAGTTAATTCTGCCTATGATTGTTTTCTGAATAAATTTTTATATTATTTTGATAAGAATATTCCTTTAAAAGAAATGAATGTTAAACAGAAGAAAAAGCACCCGTGGATCACGAATGGTATTCTGAGGTCAATTAAGAGACGGAATATGTTGTATAAATTGCATATAGATAATAGATTTGATTTAGAATGTTTTGACAGATATAAGAAATATAGAAATAAATTGACAGAAATAATAAGGGCATCTCGCAAATCATATTTTCATAATAGACTTGTAAAAGTTAGAAATAATTGTAATTCTACTTGGAAAGTAATTAAAGAAATTTTGAATAAAGGTCGTGTTAATAAGATTGATATGTTATCTTTTGAAGAAGTGTCATATGACACACCATTAACAATTGCAAATAAATTTAATGAGTATTTTACCGGAATTGGTCAAAATCAAGCTAAGAAAATTGATAGGAATGGAATTGATTTTCGAGATTTTTTGAATAGAAGTTTTTACAAAACGTTATTTTTTTATCCTGTAAGTGATAGTGAGATATTAAAAATCACAAAATCATTGAAAAATAGTTATGCAACTGGTCATGATGAAATCAGCTCATATTTATTGAAGAAAATAATACGATATGTTTTAACACCACTGGTATATATATTCAACCTTTCATTATCTACAGGTGTATATCCACAGTCATTTAAAGTAGCTAAGGTGGTACCAATCCATAAAAAGGATGATCCTTCAAATATATCGAATTACCGCCCCATTTCTATTCTGCCTGCCTTTTCAAAGATTCTTGAAAAAATTGTGTATAACAGAGTTGATAATTTTATCACACGCAATAATTTGCTTAATCCTGATCAGTATGGTTTCCGTAAAGCCCATTCCACTGATGCTGCACTCTTGAAACTATACGACAGAGTATCGAGCGCCTTGGCGGACCATAAGCACGTGATAGGCGTGTTTATGGACCTCAGCAAGGCGTTCAATACTCTAGATCATGGGATCTTACTTTCCAAATTGCAGTATTATGGTGTACGGGGCGTCGCCCTTGATTGGTTTCTTAGTTACTTATCAAATAGATATCAATATACTGTTCACGATTCTCATTCATCTACTTTGTTTGTTTTTATTGTTTGGTTTATTTTTGCATTTTCTTTCTCCAAATACAATTGCAAATGAAAACAGAATGATACAGATAACATAAAAATCAATACAAAAAAAAATATAATTTGCGTAACAACATTAGTCTGAAGTGACATATGAATCAAAATAACATATTAAGGCATACTGTATCTATTAACAAAGGAGAAATCAATACAGGGGACCGTCATCATAAGCAGAGCTTGACGTGGATGAGGCCCTATCTGAATATGTGATACCAATATAATACAACACCAATTATATATGTACTCATAAAACTCTTAATCTTAATACACGAAACACATTTAGCTAGAGAAAAAAGAAAAAAAAAGAAAAGAAAATAGTGACTTGGCGCTTTAAAACAAGAAAAAAAAACAGCACGCTGCACCATTGACTACTGCATGGTATAGTAGACTACAAAAGTGTAGGTGTGTGCGAGTGACAGTGCGTCGTGTGTGCAGGTGACAGTGCAAGAGAGAATAAAGGCTGTAGCATGCCTATTCTGGGGGTAAGGTATGGGCTTTACTTAATGTATGCAATATCATTATCAAAGAAGGGAACGGGAGGGAATGGAAAAATTCGAAAAAAAAAAACACATTTTGCATGGATCAGGCCTGACTGAGACTTAAGGGAAAAAAAAAGAAAAAAAAAAACATTGATCAAAGACTACTAACTGGAAACATATTTCAGTAATAAATACTTTTTTTAAATGAGCTTTACAGGAAAAAGTGAAGTACACTGCTTTAATTGATCAGGTAGATTATTCCAAACATCGGGACCGTAATGTCTAATTGATTTCTGAGCTAAGACAGTTTTGTGGTTTACAAGGTGGAAGTCTGTCGAACGGCGAGTTGGATATGTGTGTATATTCGAATTTAATTGAAAAATATTATGAAATAAAAAGGGAAGTTGATTTGTTGCGTACTTGTACATAAATATACCTGTTTGTAAAATGTGGATGTTAACTTTGCTTCCGTTAACATGTGGTGTCCCCCAAGGATCCATAATCTGCCCCCCCAAGGAAAAACGCAGTATCTACATCCAGCTCCATTTCTAAACAACCGAGATATTCACCATTTTATATTTTTGCCAAAGCCCCTGGAAAATATACTCTTTTGAAAAATTCCTTCATTGTGGAATTTTAGTCTATCTAGCTACCAATTTTCCTGGAAAATATCATTTTGTGTTTTTGTTTTGTTTTTCAGTTATTGATGAAAATGTAGATACTTTGGGGAAACCCCACGCAATTGACTGATTTCCCCAAGGAAAAACGCAGTATCTACAATGGAACGAATTTCCCCAAGGAAAAACGCAGTATCTACAGCGGAATGACTAGGATTAATCTTCTGCCATAATTATGTATGCATGTATACATCATTGTTCCTGGGGCCCGGATGCATCCTCCACCCCCCCCCCCCCATTTATGCCCTAATTACAGAACAGGCTTCATAAGATTATTAAATAACAGATCGTTCTTGGAACGTTTTGCTTAAAAGTGTATCCCAGACCGATCTTGCTGTAGGCCTAACGTTACGTCGATACGTGTTTAATATGAAGCTTGCCAGGGCTGTAATGTGATGCTACATGGCCTAGCCGCTAACTAGCATCTAGAATACTAGATCTAGATCTGTACAGTCTAGGTTACAGTCTGTCTAGACCAAAATAAATCTAAATCGGATGTCTGGACCTAGATCGATCTAGACTAGGTCTAGTTTTTATATCGTTTATTCTAGGCTGGCTACGTAGCAGGCTACACGAGTCTACCGCTCAGGCTATACCAGTTCGGGAAACCCACTCACAAGGGGGGCCCCTCCTTATAAGTAACCCGTCCCCCTTATAAGTAACCCCGTCCCCCTTATAAGTAACCCCCGGGGCACCCCTTATAAGGAGTCTCCACGCTTTTTTGCAATGCAACGCGAAAATGAAAGGACTGCGGCAATTCGCTTGATTATGTCCATAAAGCTTCACAAGTTTCCTAGTTACTCACGAAATTTGACCAAAATCGGTTTGAGGCATCATATCTAAAATCATGGATTTAAATGCGATGTCAAACGACCCATGCGAATGCTGAAATGCGAGCGATTACTGGCGTGAGTGTCGCCAGGCGCGGCGGCGCGGCAATGCTCGAGTGCAGACGTGGCGACTGAGTACGGAGGTCAGTCGCCACGTCTGCACTCAAACATTGCCGCGCCGCCGCGCCTGGCGACACTCACGCCAGTAATCGCTCGCATTTCAGCATTCGCATGGGTCGTTTGACATCGCATTTAAATCCATGATTTTAGATATGATGCCTCAAACCGATTTTGCTCAAATTTCGTGAGTAACTAGGAAACTTGTGAAGCTTTATGGACATAATCAAGCGAATTGCCGCAGTCCTTTCATTTTCGCGTTGCATTGCAAAAAAGCGTGGAGACTCCTTATAAGGGGTGCCCCGGGGGTTACTTATAAGGGGGACGGGGTTACTTATAAGGTGGACGGGTTACTTATAAGGAGGGGCCCCCCTTGTGAGTGGGTTTCCCGAACTGATACCATGCACGATGCTCACAGAAAAAACAAAAATAGCCTAACGTTAGAACTGCAGAAGGTTTAAGCCCTACACGAGCCAGGACTCTTTGATTAGAAAAAAAAAAAATACATCTAGAACCGGTCTAGAATGAAGTGACATCCACTCTCTGACTCTAGGCCTAGGGCCTATTCCTTCTGGATTGAACCTAAGTTTAACGTCATGTAAATTTGTAATGTAACTTTTTTTTTTTAGTTGTAAGTTATGCAGCATGCAGCATGGGATCATGCATGCATTTTACGCAACCCAGTCTCACTAGGGTCTAGACACTGTCTAGATCCGATAAGAATTAAAATACAACTTATTCTTAACTGTCTCTATTTTGTCCATTTACCGTGGGTACCTATTTATCACATATCGTGGACCCTAATCTATTGTCAACTATGTAATTTTAAGACAGTATGGTATGGAGTAGATAATTGAACACTGACACTTCACTAGACTTAGGTCTAGGATTCTAAAAAGTGGTTAAGTTTTAGACTTCTTACTACAGGCCTGCCCTAGAGTAGGCCTATTCAAGTCCTACACTAGATCTTTCTTTAGGCTTTCGGAATACGGACCCTGAAAGTTCTGATTAACGTTAAGTCTAACATTAGAAAAGAGACGCAAGACTCAAACGTTACTGTCTAGACAAGTCTAAAATAGGCCTACTTAGACTTAGATCTAAGGGAGGGTGTAACATGTTACATAACCTGACGTTTATCCGATACAACACAAATAGATCTATTGCCTTTCGACGAAACTTTCGGATTCGGAGCCTGAGGAATTTTGACAAGGGTCTAGGCATAACAAAGTTACTTCACAACAAGTTAATATTGAAATAGTACGGATAATGTTCATCATTGAGGTAGAATATGAAAGAATAAAGCTGATCGTTTATCACACGAAGCGAAGTAAACACAAATGTATGCATTTGTGTTTACCTCGCTTCGTGTGACAAACATGCATTTGTGTTTACTTCGCTTCGTGTGACAAACAATCAGCTTTATTCTTTCAATATTGAAATAGTTTTGAATAACTTACTCATTATCTGCAGATAAATTTTTCTTGAGGGCTAGGCTCACGAGTAATTTTCCCCACGACAACATTTTGTTTTATTCCAAGTACACACTCCCACTGTATGCTGACTAGCCGGGCCCTGTGCTGACTGCTGCACAGCATCAGTGCAGCTAGCTGCAAGCTGTCAGTGTTGTGTTGTATTGTTTAATGTGCACTCGGTTAGTCTTAATCACACACTGTGTTTTATATTAGGATCACGATCTCATCAAAATATTTACTAATCAGCATTGTTTCGGTTAGATATTTTGAACATTATGTCTTATTATTGAGTAAGTATATCTAAAGAAAGTAATTTACGTTCAAATTAAAGAACAACCGGCAAAGTATTCACATATATAAATAACAGTGTCTGGTAATTAAGACTAGCTTTGTAGATACTGCGTTTTTCCTTGGGGAAATATTCATCATGTAGATACTGCGTTTTTCCTTGGGGAAAGTGCAAGTTAAGTGTAGATACTGCGTTTGGCAGTTACGGAAAAGTGGCTTTCTAAACATTTTTTCAAAAATCTGAATATGTCATATGAAGAAGGATTGCCCACTGACTATATTTATGCAAAAAAGTGAAAATCGCCAAAAATGTTAGATACTGCGTTTTTCCTGGGGGGGGGGGGGGGGGCAGCATTTTAGGCCCGCTTTTATTCCTGATATATGTAAATGATTTGGTTAATGTGTCAGATTCATTGCAATATATTCTCTTTGCCGATGATACCAATGTATTCTTTTCCCATGCTGATTACAATAGTCTTATTTCGAAACTGAATACTGAACTACCGAAATTGTCACGTTGGTTCCGGAGCAACGTGTTATCTCTCAACTTGTCGAAAACGAGTTTTATTCATTTTAAAGGTTATAGAAGAACAAATCATGATCCAGAAAATAATGTGTTACTCATGGATGATATTGCAATTGAACAAAAATCATGTATACAATTTTTGGGTGTTGTTATTAATGAATATTTAAATTGGTCTGATCATGTCAGACATATATCAAATCCTATTGCACGCAATATTGGTGTTCTACGTAAATTACGGTATTTTCTTCCGGTAGAAACTCTTTTTGTATTGTATAACTCACTCGTTCTGCCATATATAAATTATTGCAACATTGTCTGGGCAACTTCATACAGTAGTACAAATTCAATATTTTTGCTCCAAAAGAAAGCCATGAGTATTTGTGCTGGGACTGATTATAGAGCTCACACAGACCCAATATTTCAAAAGCATAGAATTCTGAAAATTGATGACATTAATTTTTTACAGACTGCTACCTTCATGTTTCGCTACAACATTCAGTGTTTACCTTCTTATTTCATGAATATTTTCCAACTCAATAAACAAATCCACTCCTACCCTACAAGAAATGCCTCCAATATTCATCTTATAAATCCCAGAACTTGTTTAGCTAAAAAATCAATTCGGCACACTGGCCCAGACGTATGGAATTCTTTACCATCTCAGTCCTGTGCAATTCGCACGATTGGTTCCTTCAAAAGATTTGTTAAACATATGCTTGTTGCTAAATATCAGTGACTTAATTAACATATCCAGAACATGAATTTCTTTTGTTACTTGAAGCATCTTCATTCTATGTTGTACTCTGCCTTCTGCTGTAGGCATGCCATGGAATGTTTCTCTATTTTTATATACAGATGTAACTGGTCCGTACGTTGCTACACCCAGCCGTTACCTGGCAACAGGGTGTATGCACCTGCAATAGTGTTGTATTTGCACAGTGTGTTATTGTTCAGTGAACGAGGAGTCTTTCTATTTCTCTCTCTCTCCTGTTCTTTCTCACCATCTTTCATTATCGCTGTCCCCTTCTTCTTTGTTTTTCTTTCTTAGCATCACCTGCGTACATGTCCGTGTATGTTTTGTTATGTAACTGTTTTTGTTGTGTAAAACTAGTTTGTCTTGTTGTAGTTAAGTAAACCGACAGTTGGTTGAAACTGTTTATTCATTTATCTGTGTATGAGGCCCCAATATCAAGCTCGGCTTACTGGGGATCCTCCTGTATGGTACCTTGACTTTTTGTTTATTATCATTATGTCTTCGTTCTTTGTCACTAAGATTTGATTACCTGTCATGTGCAAAATCAGCCATGAATTATTATGAATCATATGTTTATTTCTGAAAGTGATCAGAGTTGATTATATTGTGCCATACAGTAACAATAAAATGAAATGAAATGAGTACAAGGTATATCGAAATATATTAAGTACTGTTTTGAAAAATGCCAAACGGGTTTATTATAGTAGTATGTTTAATGATAATAAGCAAGATTCGGGTAAAACATGGAAAATAGTCAATGAGTTGTTAAATCTTGGTAAAGAACAAACTGCAAGTTTAGAAATTGAAGAGTTGGTGGTTAATAACGTTGATGAAGTTAAATCTGTTTTTACTGCAAAAGAAATAGCAGAAGAGCTTAATGACTATTTTGTTACTGTAGGACCAAAGTTGGCCACTAAGATTCCTGAAACACAAATTAATCTAAAAGAATTCATGGGGGGAAAAGAATAATAAATCGTTATTTTGCAGCCAGTTACAGAAAAAAAAAGTGTTCGATATTTTATTCGCATTAGACTCTAAGAAATCACATGGATATGATAATTTACCAGTAAGATTATTAAAGGATGCAGCAAGTTTTGTTTGCAAGCCATTGCTTTACATTTTTAATTTGTCCTTAGAAACTGGAATTTATCCTCAAGCCTTAAAGATGGCCAAAGTAACACCAATATATAAAAAAGGACCAAAATCTGACCCTCGAAATTACCGACCGTTCTGCCAATTATTGGAAAGGTTTTAGAGAAAATTGTAAATGATAGACTGGTTGATTTTTTTGAGTCAAATGATATTTTTTATAAACACCAGTGTGGCTTTCGTAAAAGATACAGTACGAAATTGTCTTTAATTGATCTTGTAAATACGCTAATGACATCACTTGATGAAGGAAAAGTAACACTTGGTATCTTTATAGATTTTAAATAGGCTTTTGATACGATAAATCATGATATTCTTCTATGTAAACTGGCTCATTATAGTATACGTGGAATTCCACTTCAATGGTTTGCTGATTATCTGTCTAACAGATCTCAGCTGCTATCTTATAGAGGAATGGTCTCGACACCGAAGACTATAACTTGTGGTGTCCCGCAAGGGTCAGTTTTGGGGCCTACACTCTTTTTGATATTTATAAATGATTTGCCACGCTCTTGCTCTTTCTTTAAATTCAGATTGTTTGCTGACGATTCAAATATTTTTCATACTTATGCTGCTCGCCAAAAAGAAATAGATGTGAATGAAGTAAATGAAAACCTGCACAAAGTTCAAACATGGTGTAATGCCAATAAAATTACAATCAATTTAAAGAAAACAAATTATATGGTAATCAGAAGAAAACGCCAGTTAGTTGCGATGAGGGGTGCAATAAAACTATCTGACACAGACATTGATGAAGTGAGTGTTGCATCCTTTATCGGAACTCAGATTGATTGTCATCTCACTTGGAAACCTCACATTCAATTGGTAAATAAATGTGTTCGAAGGAAAGTAGGTGTATTGTATAAATTAAGACAGTATGTTCCGCAGCGCATTTTTTGTGCTTTTGTATAAATCTTTTATACAACCACACATAATATATGGTATTGAGGTATGGGGGAGTACTTATAAATCTCACTTAGATTGTATACATATTTCTCAAAAAATGGCCCTGAGAGCTATAACATTTTCGACATTACAAACACATTCAGAACCATTGTTCCAACGATTCAAACTTCTAGATGTTGTTAGGATACATAAATTCTCAGTTTTAACATTTATGTACGATCTCTGCAATGGAACTATTCCGCACCCTCTGTATGACTATTGCCAAACTGTGCATCATACTTACAGGACAAGAACAAATGAAAAAAGAATGTTGTACTTACCAAAATTTAGAACCACACAGGGACAATTTTCGATTTCTTACTTACGACCAAAACTTTGGAACACATTGCCACGAGAAATGCGTGAACAAAGCAAAAGATCTATATTTCGTAAATGCCTTGCAGATTTCCTTCTCTAATAGATATTATATACTGTATCAAGTATAATTAGTTTTCTATGTTAGAAAATATATAATGTACATTGTATTTAAGTATTAACAGCCATTTCAACCAACCATGCAAAAAATTTTCGTTTGTGTTTAGCTTTTAGTATGAAGATCAAGGTGACCAATCTCGACTAGCACGTGTGCTAACTTTTGGTTTCCTTGTTAACAACAACAACTTTGTAGAATTACGCTACAGGTATCACATTTAAATCTCAAATGTTTTCATTTAATCATGTTATTGTAAAGGAGTAATAGATAAGTATTTTTTTTCATATATGTATTATGATTGAAAATGTACATGTTCAAATATTGTTGCTAATAAAACTTCAAACTTCAAACTTCATTTCTCGAAAACCAAAACTGGGCGAATGAAAAGAGGCATTACTTATGTTAAAATTGGGCATAACAGCGAAAATCGGCAAATGATCGGATACATCAGACACTATTACACCAAACGTGATATTAGAAAGGGAACTATTAACAAAAATATTGTCAATTAGAATTGCTGTGACATCAGAAATTCGAGTGGGCTTCTTTATAAGAGGTGAAAAAGACTCGGATAACATCACGTTGAGGAAATCTTGGCATGTGGAGTTGGTATGACAATCTAAAATGTTAAAATTAAAGTCACCCATGATAAAACAACTCTTGTTCTCAAAATATGTATCAGCTAGAAGTACGGATAATGATTCAATAAATTCAGTGGGGTTTGTATTTGGAGGTCTGTATATTTCACCTACAACAATGCTTTTTCTATTTGGGGCCCTAATTTCAATGAAAATACATTATACAAAATACATGTACAAAATACATTGTACAAAATTATACACACAGGGTGTGTTATTTGTGTTACATACATGTGCAGACCTACAGCACATGCGCGCGTAGCCAGCCTTGCAGGGATTGGTTGTGTGTGCGCGTAGGCTGGAGAGGAGTGTACACAGTAGGCTGTAGACAGAAGGCCAAGGGATAGGGTGTGACTAGCAGGGAAGACGAGACCGAAAGGAATACACGTTGAAGTTGGAACGGCAAGGTACATTACCTGTGCTGTATGCATTAATCCAGCGTCTGAGTTGACTCTACTGGAATGAAAGAGAGTGAAGAGAGGCGCGAGAGAGATAACTGCAATGACATAACACGGGATCCAGATTGGAATTCCCAACCCAAGAGGTGAAAGTGGTGACGTTACAATATAAAGAAGGATGTAAGTTGTAGTAAAAGCTCATATTATAAGACACCACAAAGTTTGCGCCAACTTTGTAAACAAGGAAATCTAACTGACGTGTGGAGAAATACTCATGCCGATATCAGACAATTCACTTAGAACAATTTGTCATTAAATGTAGCATCAAGACTTGACTGCTGCGTAGTCAGTAAAGGTGCGCAAGACCAAAATTTTATCAAATGATATAAGATCATGCTATGAAGCTGATCATAAGGCTATTTCTCTTTAGTTAAAGCTTTCAAATATTTCTAAAGGGCCAGGGTGTTTTAAAATGAATACAGAAATATTAAAAGATGAAATATATCAACAAGAAATTAAATCTCTCATCAGAAGTATTTCAGGTGACGCATGTTTTCTTTTACACAGGTATTGGAACTCATAAAGATTAAAGTACGTCAGTCCACGCAGAAGTTCTGCAAAGATAAAGCTTCAAAAAAAAAAAAAAAAAGAAAAAGTATGCTTGGAACAAAGATTCCGTAAACTGCAGAGAATGATTGATGTAGACATATGAAGAGTTTGTTTGCAAATACCGATAAGTCCATTTTTGAAGATTTTGAAGTATGGTCTCTGTCATAAGGTACAAAATGATACCTTTTAAATGACATATTGGTCACTACATATAAAGGTACATTTTTGAAGTTATGGTCAAAAGAAGCAAAAAAATTCTTATAATTCTCCTTATTTTTCTTGACCTTTAATCGTAGTCCATTTGGCAAATATGGACTTATCGGTTTTTGCAAACAAACTCGGTCCAATATAGTACTAACCCACACAATGTTCATTTTGAGATAATCGCTTTTGAAAGTTTGAAAAAATCCATAAATCAGGTTGATAACTCTAGAAGACCATTTTTTTCATATATGAATCTCTACATACTCAGGATTGAATAGTGTCTTAGAAAAATTTACTACGTTGATATTTTGGTGGATTCAAGAGGATTTTTGAAGTCACATTTCGAATATGTGGCTTAGCACTTTATTGCAGCCAAATTAATATTGTATACAAATATTCTTTTTCTATGAAAACTCAAAAAATATCGGTATCTCTCGCTCAAAATGAAAAATTAATGTAAGATTTGAGTGTCCCTCCTTAAAAGAAGTATAATTGTTTTTAACCGTCTTGTTGTATAATTTGTGTGAATTATGATTTTGCATATATTTCAGACGCGCACACGAGTCCATCATGTACGCTTAAAGACATCTTGAAATATGGATATTAAACAATGTTTCAACAATTCAAGTTTTAAAAGATACAACAATCAGTGTCATGCGAGTAATATAATTTGTCGTGGGGGGGGGGGGGGGGTTGTCTCATTAATGACTTAACATCTTCTGTGTACCTAAAAGCAGGGAAGGGGTCCCGTCTTCAACATACATTATGCATATAACGCATTTTAAATTTATAGTATCTAGATCAGAGAGAAAAAAAAATCTTAAGTAAAAAGGTAGCAACATTATTCCAGAGATTATCATGTCTTTTGATAAAGGGAGTGAAATACCATAGAGAAGACATTAAGGCCTTGTTTAGGTAGATTGGTTTTCTTGTTTAAGGTATAAATATCACCAATACTCCTCTACAATTCTTCTCTGTATGACGACGAATTCTAAAAAAAAAAAAAAAAGAATAGTGTTTTATGAGAATGTACATGCCTCAATGAATCCCCTTCCTCCGTATTCGTTGGTAAATACAGCTGTGTGAAAGTTATTATCACAAAATGAATGACTAACTCTTAATGACAAAAAAAGAAAGAAAGATCCTTGAAAAGAACATTTCCAAAAAGTGAGAAAAAAAAAGTCTCTTTGGAATCTGAACACTTATAAATCTCGATATTCGGATGAAAAAAACAATGTGGGCAATTCCAGCACTAAGGACATTACATTTTGAATTTTTTTTTTTTTGTGTGTGTGTGACTTTGATGGGCTTATTTCAACAACTCAGCATAATCATTCTGTATCCATTTATGGTTTATTCTAACCCGCCAGTCATCCTGAAATGTTCACAGTCCAAGTGTTAATCATTTACTATTAATCATTTGGTAGATATTACACAAAATGCTTACCGTTTCGGGTATTTCATTTTTTGGACACGATTATTTACCTCTATGTGGATATGTTGAGAAAGTTTGAATCAGAGCATAAAGTAAAAGGAAATTTCTTCTGAAATGAATGATCAGGTCCTGTTAAGTTGTAGATTGATAATTGTGTACAACACATTCAGCATTTGTGACCCGCGACAACGGTTTCAGGCAAAAGTCGCAAGAGCAAATTCCCTCCTATAGGCGGGGTACAAAGATTTTTACCATTATTTTTGTCATTTTTTTTTTTTTTTGCAGAAATCGAATCCTTGATATATTTTCTACATCTACACTAAATTTCATAGCATAAGACTAGGTTTTTCCTATCGAAAATAGAATTTTAAGCACTCTTTGTTGGATCGCACTCGTCAGTTTCGAGCTTCTTTCGAACGCCGCGCCAATATCCCCAGCGTCGCTACGGCGCACGGTTTCGCATGCGATTGGCTGGTGCGTCGCACACATTTACATAATTCGGTTTCGGAGACACCAGTTGCAGCGTTTGGGGAATGCTTTGTCCACGCGTGCATGATTACATGCTCCATTGTTCTTGTTAAGTGGTTTATACGCTCGCTCTGTAGTGCGTGCTCTTCGTTTGGCTTTCTATCCAAACTATTCTTCCGCAATGTTCGACACTACGGAAGTGACACAAAAATCATGTAGCACGACATAATCGTGTGAAAAGAAAAACAATTAGTCTACTTGTACATGTAGTAAAAATTATGACAGCAGACTAACTCAAGGGAAGGTAGATGAGAGGAAAGGAGAGGTCACATGTAGCCAGTTATATTCAAATACTACACATCAAGATCGCACCAAACTAACGAGTCGTGTTTGTTTGTTTGTTTTAATATAATCAACACCACCGAACAAGGCAACGTATGCACGGCTTGTAAAAGCAAAACAAACAAGAAGAGTGACCCTTGCCAGCACTGACAATTTTCTGCCTTCAAAAGGGTCGCCAATGATAATGTCAAATCAACAACAATGAAAACGCGATTTGTAAATGTGTGGATTCGCCAGTCGCTCCTGTTACATTCACATGGTCATGGCGTGTGGATGCCATTGCGTAATGCTTGCACCATACACATGTACACCATACGTGCAATTATCGTATCCGCCATCTTGAAAGACGTACTGGGGTATAAATATCACCAATACTCCTCTACGATTCTTCTTTGTATGACAACGAATTTTCAAAAAAAAAAAAAAGAATAGTGTTTTATGAGAATGTACATGCCTCAATGAATCCCCTTCCTCCGTATTCGTTGGTAAATACAGCTGTGTGAAAGTTATTATCACAAAATGAATGACTAACTCTTAATGACAAATAAAAAATCCTTGAAAAGAACATTTCCAAAAAGTGAGAAAAAAAAAGTCTCTTTGGAATCTGAACACTTATAAATCTCGATATTCAGATAGACCATACATGCTGAAAAAACAATGTGGGCAATTCCAGCGCTACGGACATTACATTTTGAGATTTTGTGTGTGTGTGTGACTTTGTGGGCTTATTTCAACAACTCAGCATAATCATTCTGTATCCATTTATGGTTTATTCTAACCCGCCAGTCATCCTGAAATGTTAACAGTCTAAGTGTTAATCATTTACTATTAATCATTTGGTAGAAATTACAAAAAATGCTGACCGTTTCGGGTATTTCATTTTTTGGACACGATTATTTACCTCTATGTGGATATGTCGAGAAATTTTTGAATCAGAGCATAAAGTAAAAGGAAATTTCTTCTGAAATGAATGATCAGGTCCTGTTAAGTTGTAGATTGATAATTGTGTACATCACATTCAGCATTAATTTATTCTACAGGTTCACAAATGTATAGCATTACGGACATTACATTTTTAGCGTTACGGAAATTAAAACTTTGTCCACTTTTTAAAGTCCAAATATTCATATTTCAACACAATTCTTATCTCAGACAAGGCTAATATTAGTGCTTTTTGGTTCATTCTTAACCATAAACCACTTTGAAACAAGTGGTGAAGAGTTACTGAATATGGAATTATGAAAGTCAAAGATTGTGTGTTTTTGCACAAATTATCAAAAAAACTTGCTCGCAATTTTTTTTTTGGAAGAACGAATGTCTTAATGCACTTCAATTGCATCAAAATACCACTCAAATCAAAGAACTTGGCAAGTTCTAGCCTTTGATACTAAATCTGTCCCCTCATATATTTGTCCAAATTATTGCAGATTTAGGAGTTTTATGCAAAGTAACATTTTTCGCGGAATTGCCCATGTGCTGAAGAAGACCAAATACATGGTAAATGCCAATGTACCTATTATACCCAGTTGGTGTATTTATACACATATATTTTACCCCATATGTGACCCTGCACCACAAGCTTTAGAATGATGTATAACTCAAATTAAATGCACTCTTCTAACCCGTCTAAATATTGGAAAGAAAGCACACACTCAGGAAAAGTGTGAACTGAGAAAAGACGCTCTGAAGTACAGTGTCTATTCAAGCGCTTAATCTTTACCAAACTGTGCTGGCTGTGCGATGAATGGGACAATAAACAGGAAGTAAACCACCAGAGTAACAACAATACAGGGATTATCAGATTAAACTGAAATTAAGCATGCCTCATTAACACATTCTGTCCATAATTAATGCCAAATTTCAAAGTAGTAGCACTATCCTTTCAAAATTTATTAGAGTTGAAAGTGAAGAGTGTGTTCAAGGTTTTTCAGAAATGAAAAAGGGACTCAAACGACACACCTTATCACACTATTCGACCAAAAATGTTCGAGATAAATTGCCAGAAAAGACACTTTTCCGCCCCTTTTATGATACCAAGTTTTAGCATAATGCAAAAGAAGACCTGCTCTTTCAGAAAATATGAAAAAGTCAAGATCGACTAGGTTGGCCCATTTCACTTATTTTCAGTCCTCACGCAAAATCAGCGTGTGCGACTTTATGTTCGTTTTGTGGTGCACGGTCACATATGCACATTTTCAGACAACATTTGGATCATGAATATTGTTTAGGAAAAAAATGTTTTCATGTCAAAGCTGTTATGACAAAAAGCACACACGAAAAACTGGCAAATCTATGCTTTCATTAGTTTCATCAATCACAAATTTCCAAATTAATTTAAAGGAAAATTTCTTTTTGTAAATTAATCTTGAAAAAAACCATGTGAAAAAATTAACTCCGAAATTTGAAACAGAATACAGCAAAGAAATGTTATTTCCAACATGGAGACTTCTTTGAAATTGAACGAATGATTTTAGGTCAGCTAAAAATAAGGGACATTTCCTTTCTGGCTGCTACCTACCAAAGCATATCTGTTAAACCTATGTATGTGTAATTATCAATCTATTTCTGTTGTATTCTTTTCCTTTTCACTCTATTATTGATATGTTTGTAATCGTATCCGAATATTGATGTATGTATTTTTTTTTTAATATGTCCCTTGCTTTGGTGAAATAAAGAAACTTGAAACTTCTTCATAAAAATGCATGATATGTACCGAGTTTAAAAGGTTAATTCAGCAGTGGAAAAAGGAAGCTATTGACTCAAAAGTAAATTACGTTTGAGAAAAAAAAAACACTCTACTATCAGAACTGATGTTTTAAATTCCGCTTTGATTGCTTTCAACATTTATTGATTTAAATTGAGAAACCGTAGAGGTATCCACAACGTGGAACAACGCCTTACATTTTATTCAGATTTGAAAATAATGTTTGTAGTTATATCATAAAGGTAACATCCTTTCAAAGGATGTTAAACATGCAAATATCGTGTCTCTGTTATATAAGAAACTACAAGGAAGCACTGCTGCATTGAGAGCGGCGGGGATTGTTTGCAAATTTGAGGTAAATTAATAGATATTAAAATGCTTTTTGTTTTCATCCATTTTCTACTGTCTACAGCTAACCCCCCAAAATATGGCTGTGAAAGCATAGCAAAATTGCATTTTATTCAAACGAAGTTACAAATTAATCAATGACAATTTCAAATGTTACACTAGCTATCTAACCTTGTAAGAATTACTAACAGATAAGGCACATGTCCAAGTATCTAGCTATCAGTATTTTTTTTTTCACCCGGATATGAAAGTTTTCTGATCACACTTGGAATTTAAAAAAAAAAAATCATTTACAGACAATACATTTATTACAATACACCTTTTTGATGATAAAAATTTATGAAGATTTGTATTTCCACAAATCTTTCATCAGTCATTTAACTACCAATTAATTTTGAGGAAGGTTTCCTTTTGAATCAAAATGTCAGCATGAATAAAGTGCTAACCCACTAATGAAACTTAAAGGTCCTGAGACAGGATATGAGCGTTGATTAATTTTCTAGTAGGTCATATGGCAGAATGCTAAAATACTCCTAAAACCAGTGATTGTGGTATTTTCCTGTGAACTGGTGAAAAATTTCATGATCAGTAGAATTAGAATGAAAATAGTGCTAACCCCAATAGTACAAATATTAACAAAAAACACTCATTAAATGCATCCAGTTTCATTAATATTTATCTCATCTCCATTTTTATAACTGGCAGAATAGTACAAGTTATGTGATGAATCAGAATCACTCATTTTTGTAGATGAAAAAGTTTCCTCACTGTTCACGTTTAGATATTTTTCAGACACCCTTCTGTTTACTACCATAGTGGTCGCCATCTTGAAAAGTGTGACTTAGCACTATATTCCTGCTTATAAGATGTGATTAATTTTAGGGGCAAAAAAGGGGCCTGCATTCAAAAACCCATTTATTGCTTAAAGGGGAATATTGAAAAAATAAAATTATATATGTGACCGTGCACCTCAAAACGAACATAAAGTCGCACACACTGATTTTGCGTGAGGACTGAAAATAAGTGAAATGGGTCAACCTAGCCGAACTTGACTTTTTCATATTTTCTGAAAGAGCGGGTCTTCTTTTACATTATGCTAAAATTTGGTATCATAAAACGGGCAGGAAAGTGTGTGGTTTTTTTTAGCAGATTATCTCGAACATTTTTGGTAGAATAGTGTGATTAGGTGTGTCTTTAGAATCCCTTTTTCATTTCTGAAAAACCTTGTCCACACTCTTCAATTTCAACTCTAATAACTTTTGGAAGGATAGTGCTACTGCTTTGGAAGTTGGCATTAATTATGGACAGAATGTGTTAATGAGGCATGTTTAATTTCAGTTTAATCTGATAATCCCTTCATTGTTGTTACTCTGGTGGTTTACTTCCTGTTTTTTTGTCCCATTCATCGCACAGCCAGCACGGTTTGGTAAAGATTAAGCGCTTGAATAGACATTGTACTTCTGAGCCTCTTTTCTCAGTTCACACTTTTCCTGAGTTTGTGCTTTCTTTCCAATATTTACATAGGTTAGGAGTCCATTTGATTTGAGTTATACATCATTTTAAAGCTTAAAGTCTGCTCTTTCAGATTATGGTCTTAACTAAAAATCCATGTCTGGCGACTTTTTGTTTGTTTTGAGGTGCAGGGTCACATATGAAGTCAAAGAGTGGGACACGTAGAACAATTTGTCGTTTACATCGTTTAAAATTGCCTTTTTGAAGTGGAGTTAGAGGATATTGAAGATATACACCTGTCACCCCCCCCCCCGTAAATTTCGAGGCTTTGCCGATGACGTCATGGGTTGAAGGGAATCGCGCAAGGTCTCGAGCGCCGCAGGCCCCCGCGCGCATAGTGCATGCATTGTGTTATACAAGTTCTTGTAGAGAGTATTTCCATAAGTTTTGAGAGTTTATTTTTCGATAATGCGCGACATCGTACGTTAAGGCCAGTGATGATCAGGATGATTTCTTGGTGGAATTTGAATGTGGAAGCGGTGATGAACTGAGTGATACAGTACACACGAGTGATGATAGCGATGAAAAACTAGTGATGATGACCCTGGTGAAGTTGGAGAGATAGATGTTGATGACGAGCCGCACGGCGGGGCGCAGGAGGGAGACGCTGCGGGCGAGCTAGTGGGGAAGGCTCAGGGCGGTCCGGTTGAAGCGGACGGACTTAGTGGAGATTGGCAATACGAGCCCTTGTCACACGGCAGGCCAGGGGACAATGTTGGTGACGCAGGACAAATGCCAGATATGCTTCAAAATTTAGATTGGTAAGATTTGTTTTTATTCTGAACTGAAAATGAATCGAGCTTAGTGTTGACCTGAACTCGTACTTCAGAGCAGCATGTTGCGCTGTGCACGACGATGCAGCATATTCTTGACGTGTCAGCGATGAAACCAAGCAGATCATCCATGATCTGCCAAAGAAATACTCCAAGGGACACTCTCTCCTGGAATCATCTGTCACAGACAGCAAGAGCAAATTCGACGAGTCGTTCACATCACTTGCGATCCTACAGCGCAGATTCAGTGGTAAATTGCACGAGGTGAAGACAGATGAACTGGCTAAATTGTCTAAATCTTACCAGCGAGGAAGCGATATGATAGCCCGTGGTAATTCGGTGGAAATCATCGCAAATATCAAGCAATGGTCAGAAGAGATGAAGGCTACTGACCTACTGGTGTCGACTATTCCAAGTATGGATAAAGAGTACAGAGCTATTAAAGACGAGGCTCGCACTTGCCTTACTCACCTAAGAAAACTTGAAGTAGTATTGTCAGGTAAGCTGAAGAACAAGGTAACATTCATTACTTGTGCCCACTGCAAAATGCGTATCATTTTTTTTAAAAACGTCAAAGCTCAAGTGAAAGTGCTGAACTAATTTTTTCCTCCATATCTCGGAAGGGGCTCAAGTTATCTTGAAACGTGTTGCATATTTATGCATGTTCTGCCTGACAGTGATTGTCTTCTGAATTTTAGGGTCAAAGGCCAGACGAAAATCATAACAATTTACTGTTCAATTCAGAAATTTCAGTTTTTCTCCATACCTTGAAAATTACTCAGTGCATAAACGTATGAATGGGTCAAAGTCAAGTTAAAATCATTAAATCCCAAATACATGCTCTCCTATTCATCCAATCAAACCTAGGTCGAGGAAGGTGGACATTCAACACATTTGTGACAAACTTGTCATTTTAATATTTTGCCAATTTTGTGAAAATGTAATCACACGTTGTCCACATGTACTATCTAGACCTATTAGGAGAATCATGCATTGTGGGGGAGGCATACCAGTCGCCATATAGCGACATTTCTAGTTGTTTTTGTTTTCATGTTTGGTCTGTTTATGTAACTAATCAGTAAAATATTCCGCAAACATTGCATTGATCAGGCGCGGTGGAGCACCCCAATTTGCATCTCATTATCGCCCCGTTCTATTTGAATTTCCAACGGGCATCCACGGCTGCCCGAAACTGAGTGCATGAAAAAGTCAAATCTTTACCTTCTCCTTGTGCCGCTATGCGTGCCGCTAGTAAACTCAAACTTCCCACACTATCTAAGTTTTTAAAAATCTTCCTTTTGATGAAAAAATTATGAAATTTGCTGCACTAGAACTTGAGATATTAAAGCTTTTTGAAAATCACCTCTCGCAAAACATGCTCTCTGTTTTTTTACGACTGGACCATGGCCGGGCTCCAATGTGTCCGAAATTGGCAACATAAGTTCATCAGGCCTCAATCCATGTATGGTGAAAGTTTTCGCTTGATTCCACCTGTACTTTTTGAGAAATCAACTTGTTTCTACAGGGTTTGGAATAGAAAATTGTAGTCAGCGAAACATTTGAAAATGACGTCATTTCTTTTCCCGTAACATGGGGATGCGTGCGTGGATACGTGAGATTCAGGATTTCGTGCGTTGTTGTTGGTTTGCATGTGACGCTGTGCGGCCGCAGTCAATTTTGCCAGCTGGGATTCTCGTGCTGTGTGATTTGGTAAGTAGGAAGTTTGATGAAATTTCATTCGTGATAATCATATTTGAATGTTGTATTTCTTACAAACATCTTAATGTTTCGTTTAAATGAGTAAAATAATCATAATAATGTAACGGTCTGACATGATGTGGTTTTGATCGGACTCTGCGGCGCGTCTCTGTCGAGGCCGAGCTCGAGGTTCGGCCCGGCCAGGCCGGCCCGGGCGGTGGACCTTAGCAGTTGGTAGAAAGCTGAGCGGAGCCTGTGATTGTGTTTGTGAATGTGTGAGGCCCGGGTGTGAAGCTTGTGATTTTGCGCGTTGTTTTTGCGATTTTGGTAGCACATGCGATTAACTTCTTCATAAAAATCATAAGCAGGAATGTGTTTGTTATGAAATTTTCTATTCCTAGTTATGAATTCAGCAATGACCATGGCCAGCAAAGCTGAATGAATAACACCGTATTTAAGTAACACTAACATTTAAACTCTAAATTATAATAAAATTCAAGTAGAAATCAAAGCACTCAATCATGCAGATCATCCCTCTGTTAACTTGTGAACTAGAATCTAATATTACTTCTCTCGGAATTAGAGCTACGGTCACAGATATCCCTGCAAATGCCGTACAAAGATTTTTGTCCATTTGGGGCTGTACAAATCGGTCATTTTTACAGTGTTCGTAAGGACTTCTGTGACCGTAGCTTCAGTGGGATGCATACTTCTGTTTATGCGTTTCTGTACGATTGATGTGCACCGAGTTGGAAGAGGCAATCATTGAGGAAAGTGATGCTGCTATTGGAATGTGTGAGAAGGATCTTCGAGATGATACATGATTTTGTAAATGTGGACAACATCTGAGAGGAAATATGGAAGGATTTGTTGGAAGAAGGTGCATACACATAATTGTAGCAAAAATTACTAGTACTTAATACATAAAAACACTTTAAAACAATGTACATAGGAAGAAAGACAGTACCACACACATGATAGTGATAAACACACACACACACACAAAATTAATGCCTACCTGCATGTACATCAATAAAGAACATGCCGCTGAAAATAATTCAGATTTACATAAACTGGCCCCCCATCTGCTTTCGTCCAACTATGCCATCCACCCAGTAGAAGGTAATCAAAAAAAATAATAATTTAAATAATAATCATATAAATTAAAAAAAAAATGATAAAGATTGGATTTTCTGTGTCATCGAATATTTATGAACAAATAGTTTTTCCTCCTCCCCCCTCCCCCTTCCCTAGGCCAAATTTTCTTCTTCCTCACACACATGCCATGTAATGTGACACAGGAGTAGATTTTTTGCATTTAGATCTATATTGTCTCAGAACACAGTTCTCAGTTTTTAGATTAACATGTCAGCTCAGTTCAGTCTGCATACTTCTACTTTCTCGTGTTTTTGTTTCTGTTAAAATATCTCCTTCGTAGAAGGTAAGAAATTACATTTATTCAATCAAATAAAAGTGCAGTGGCCGAGTGTCGCACGGCGGTGACTGCTGAGCTGCTGCCGCGCACGCTGCATGCAGCAATGCGTTGTGTGTGCTGTGACATGCAACGCTACAGTGACGCGATTATATATACATGGGACCGACCTGTACGCTTAGCGTTCGTGTCATTTTTGACATCACCTTCTGGTTTTTTCCGACACAACCATGGCCGGGAATATTACGGTATGACATTTAAAATGCAAGCAGATAAATAAATGTCGGTGTACTTTGTCCGAACGGCGCTTTTGTTCCGCAATCACACTTCGTGAATCTTAGGATGATTTTCGAGGCATATTTTTGGTAATTTTGCTCGCCAGGTTTTCGCTAAAATTTTACATTTTATCATTGTCAAATCCTTTGATATGTTATATGTGAATATTCGGACATGTTTTCAAATTCAAACTAACTCAATTTTAATCCAAAAATAGGTTTCCTTAAATTGTTATTAGCGTGAGAAGTTGTTTACTTTTTCTCAACTACGCGAGTACATGTTGTTTACTTTATGCAAATGAGGCTCGGCTGCCGATGGATTTCTGCGAGATAATTGGGGTGCTCCACCGCGCCTGTGATTATCATTGTTATGCATATGATACACAACTTAATTATCTTTTAATCCTGCTGTGTCTCACTGTCATCCACCATTGCAAAACTTGAAGCATGTTGGCAAGACCTGCAGAATCTTGCCTACATCCAATGGCCTTAAACTGAATGATGATAAATCTTGAGTTGTTTTTTTTTAATATACATTGGTTTAAAGAATTATATGTTAAGTAAAGTCAATGATGTCATGTCCACATCGGTCCTGTCTGTAGCACCTGTATACTTCTTCAAAAACAGCCCTTAAATTAGGTGTTATAGTTGATCACGAAATCTCTTTTCAAAGTCATATAACTCAAGTTCAGCGGAATATTAGATATAAATCGGGTAATTTAAATTTCATATGATTTTTTTTTTTGTCGAAATCTGCAGCTGTTGTCTTCTTCTCGGTTGGGTTTTTTTGAATTCGCTGTTGTGCAATCTTCTAAAAAAGATGTCACAAAACTTCAACGGTTGCAACATGCTGCCGCCCGGTTGTTAACTTTTACTATACTAAGTTTCATTCCATATCACCAATTATCCGTTCTTTACATTGGCTTCCTGTGGTGAAACAGAAGTCATTTTCAAGACCTTGTTATTAGTACATCATTCGCTTCATTCCCTTTATCCCGTATACCTAACTCTATTCCAAAATACAATCCGACACGAAGTCTATATACGTTCACCAGCAGATGTGTTGTTTTTCCAAAAATCCAGAGGTAGCATGGATGCAACTGTCTTCTACAAAATATTTAAATCCAACCTTAAAACGTATCTTTTCTCCTCACACTGACGACTAAAACTGCAATCTTTAATATTTGGAACAATTGCATTCTTTATCTGGTATTTGTTTGTTTTTTTTTTTGTTGTTGTTGTTGCTGGTCATTTTCTACTGTCTTTTCATGTTTGAACATGTATGATACTGTATATATATTTCTTTTTTAGATTTTTTTAAACGCCATGAGCATCGAAAAAAAAAAATGGACCTGCGCGCTGCACAAGTATAGCCACCATTACTATTATTACTATTGTCATTATTATTATCATTACTAATATTAGTACCATCATTATTATTTGTAAAGCAAGCAAGCTTTCACTATTGCATTCCTAGACCTGAATGCAGAAATAGGGTTCTCTGAGCGTTAACCTTTGATGACCACCACGGCCGCAAAGCAAGCAAGCGAACAAATAAGCAAGCAAAGGACAAGACAAAAACACAGACAATGAATGTATTATCGACTCGGATGCGGCTCGGAAATACCAAAATCATTGAAGAGAAACTAAGAATTAAAGGAAACCTCCCGATGATTTCAGATTTTAACATTTGAACAACCATAAATTAGTTATACTGAGGACAGAGTTTCAGAATTTACGAAAATTGTAATGAATAACAAGGATATTTTCGAAACTAATTGCAAATTGCAGTGAACAAAGATAATAGCCATGTTCAGACGTATTTCTAGTCGGAGTAAAAATTTATGGGACGGCAATTGAAATTCAAATTAATGCATATCTTACCACGACCCTTGTGTCCTCACGACGGTCGTGGGAAGAGACTCCGACCAATTTATGTGCGAGGGTCAGTATAACTTCAGGAAGTGGTAGCGCGGCGCACGTCGACCATGCGATTGTTTTTGTTTTTGTTTTTGTTTTTTTTTACCAGTGGCATTTGTCTTCTCCATTCTTGTTGATGGAAATTTCTGCATGAGCGCTAGCATCTTCGTCGCGATCGAGCACGTGTACTCGCAAAATGTCAACATTGCGATTTGACCCAGGAAGTTTTACCTAGGTCGTAAGGTATGTAAGTTCATAGATACTCCGAGGGCTTGTCCGCACGGGCAATATACTCCGACCGGCTAGTCGTAGTAGCAAGATACTCCTGAGAAAACTCAGGAATATCTCGTTCGGAGGAAGAGGTCGTGGTAAGTTCCTCCGATCGGAGGAAGTTACCACGACCTTGTTCAGACTGGCACTACTCCGACCTATCCTCCGAAGTTACTCCGACCAAGCTTCCTCCGACCCTTCCTCCGAAGGCACTCCAACCAAAACTGCCTCCGTCTGAACACAGCTGATGACATGGCAGAGTCACCAGAGAATGCATGAGTTAGGGCTCAGGGAAGCAGCACAAAAGAAGGCATGCATGGATTATACACAGGTGAACTCGCAAGCAAGCCAGTGGCGGATCCAGAGGGGGGCGCAACCGGCGCACGCCCCCTTATTTTTCGTTAAAAACAAAAGAAATAAAAAAAAATGAAATGAAATGAAACCCGGAAGTGGCACCAGAAATATTAGTCACGCCCCCCCCCCTTTACAGAATTCCTGAATCCGCCCCTGCAAGCGGCATTGTAATGTCATTACCCTGCTGCATTTTTTTTAAATAACTGAGCCTCAATGTCATCATCCTTGTTCAGTGTAATTTGTTTAAGGTTTTTCAAAGTATTGTTTGCTCAAGAGCCACAATAAATTCCACAAATCTATACATGGGGCTGTTGATTTATGCTATACTACATGATGTGAAATCATGTGATTGTGTGGGGCCTAATTTTAGAAAAGGGCAATTTTCAACGGAAATTATGTTCTGTGGTAGCTAAAAATCTATCATAGAGGTTAATGCAAAATGATGCAGCAGGGCAATACTGAAATGAATGCTACGGTATAAACAGAAAAAAGCATAAAAAATCTCTTAGGCTGCGTTCACATACAAGTATTCGGTATACGGTATTCGCTATTCGCTATTCGCTATTCGTTATTCGTTATTCGCTGTTTGCTATGCGCCGCCAAGTCGACCCAGTACACCATCACCCGCACCATCCGGATTTCTTCCTCCTACCCAACCATCCCAGCAATATTATTAACAATTTCCAAACTGCATCAGAATGTCAGTTAGGAAATCCTATCGTTCGATTCAAGCTATTCGCGTGCCCTCGAAAACGAGCACTGTATGCCCGAATAGTATACTTCTATGTGAACGCAGCCTTAGACACATCTTGAGGCAGTGATGGGCATTGTCGAAATAGATAGAGTAATGTATTCATGAATTTATGACATAAATGTAATATATGTGGGTCTATAACTAGACGTAATTATGGGATATTGCGGCTACTCCATGACCTTTCATCCCAGACAGAACTGCCTCTGAGCAGTTGTCTTGGGCCGGGGGTTCAGGGGTGCCCTATGGGGAATTCTGCACTGTCAATAATAAAAGGAAGTTCCATCATACGTCTCAAACATTATACACAGAGCCAAATTCACAAAGATTGGCAGCCACATTCTATATGCTTGTAATGATTTATTGTGCATCCTTGCCGGATATTTGGTATCACTTTACTTTGTTATATCTTATGTGTTGTTGTTTTTTTTCATAGAGATGTATGAAAATAAATTTAAAATGAAATTACCTTAATATACCACTGGACTTTGACCTTCCCTAAACATCGCAGTGTCAAATCGGTGGGGAATCCCACTATTGTTTACATGCCCTTTAATTCTTTGCTATGTGGAATGTAAATGCAGATTACAAAAAAGAAAAAAAAAAACAACAAATGGGATCATGGTTTAGTATTTACTCTGAGCATGTGCGCACGAAAGAGAAGCACCAGGCATTGTGTTCACAGAGAAAGGAAGAGAGGACAGCTACAAAACACTCAAACTCTTCGGAAGCCCTTGCCAAGAGTACATTTGATGTTTTATAACAGTCATCTGTACGTGTCCTGATTACAAAAATCCATCTGACGCCGGCTGTGCCACCGTACTGAAAATATCACATTTTCAATATGGCGGCTTACCAGGATGCGATAGCTCAACAACTTGAATGTCCCATATGCATGGAAACTTTTTCGAAAGCCAAAGACCTGGCGTGTGGACACACATTCTGTGCAAACTGCATAGAAAAGATTGCTGACGATGAATGTAAGGTTGTTTGCTCAGAATGTCGCCAAGAGACCTTTATCGAAAAGAAAGTGGCAATATCCATGCTTAAGTCGAATAACTTGGCTGATAGGATGGTTGAGGCAATGAAAAATAATATTGCTACCATTGATCACGGAAGAACAAAGGAGACAGGACCAGTTTGCCAGAAGCATCGACCCAACCGTATGAAGTATTTTTGCGGAAAATGCCAGGAACTTGTCTGCAGCGAGTGTTTGATGGAAGATCACTACAACCACAAAGGTGTTAAGCCAGCAAAGAAAATTGGCTTAACAAGGGCAATGCAAAAGATTCTTGACGACAGTGATGAAACCAAGCAGATGATCAATGATCTCCAACATAAATGCCTTATGGCACTATCTCTCCTCGAATCATCTATCATGGACAGCAAGAGCAAATTTGACGAGTCGTTCAGATCTTTTGCGATTCTGCAACGGGAATTCCACGGTAAATTTCAGAAGGTGAAAACAGAGGAACTGGCTAAATTTTCTAAATCTTACCAGCGAGGAAGGGATTTGGTGGCCCGTGGTAATGAGGAAGAAATCATCACAAACTTTCAGCAGTGGTCAGAAGAGATGAAGGGCAATGACCTACGAGAGTCTATTATCCCGAGTATGGGAAGAGAGTTCAGAGCTATTGAAGACACTGTTCGCATTTGCCTTTATCACCTCAGAAAAATTGAAGCACAATTAACAGGTAAGATGAAAAACAAGGTAACATACATTCATGGGCACTTTGAAATACGTTTCAAGTATTAATGACTGAGCGATTACATTTTCAGTCATCCTTATACCTTGCTTGACGGACAGCCAAAGATTGCAAAATGTGCAACCTGATGGATCATGTTTCCTCTTAAAACATCACGTTACCTCAATTTAAGAAAAAAATACTTGTGGAGCGCACCCTACCGACAAGTGCTCCTCACTTTATTATCTCTTAGTACCTTTGATGCACTGTTTAGCCTTCGTTTTGCTTAGTATGACACTTATGAGAAGATGTTTTGTGAAAACACGTGGAGCTTTCTTATTGTAACATCAGACTTTGACGAAATTGTTTCCACTCTCTTTCTTTGATTTAACCTAATTCTTATCTAAGCTCACGTGGGCTCACGCACGTGATCACGTTAAAAGATTAACTTAAAAAAATACGATTTCATATACGAAGCGTTTGGTTATGTGATCCAATCATTTATGGTGATTGAAATTTCATTGGTGAAATATGATTAATGATGAAACTTCGTCAGACGTAAACAAAGTACATATAGGCCTACATGGTCGTTAAAGAAGAGACCACCATCAAAAGGGGCGGTACAGCATAGAATGGTACGACACCAAGCCATAGTTTGAGGAACTGAGGTCACGAATCTTTTTCCCAAATGCAGAGGTATTCCATTAGTACATAATTCTCTAATTCTTGAAAGGCAATATATCACAATCAATGACATGGCAAAATATTAGCAATTTATCCTACAGTCTTCAAAAAGACGGCTTCCTTTATTCGGCAGAATGTCTAACAATGTATGGTGGGTTGTCTGACTGGCACTGGGAAGAGCTGGTCTCAAAGTTCACCTGAGAAAGAGGGTGCGTTGAGCAGCGTTTCGTACTTAGAGGAACCTCAAAGGCAGAAAATCTATACCTTCGACACGAGTGTTGAGTCTGAAATTCTGGCAGCGACGAGATAGGGGTGCTTTCAGAGAATACGCGTAACCCCAAATAATTCTTCAGTATATGTGTATCGAGGATGGATAGGGAGGGGGACTCTCAGTCGAACGAGACGATAAACCCAATTTTCCTCCTTCAAACGTGTTCGGCAAACTGAGCAAATACGTTCATTCTCTTCAAGAGTTTGGTGGCGACTCACCACGATTTATTTGCCACTTGGTCTACTATCAGATGTTCTACTTCCCAGTTCGTCTAACATCACAACGGTTAAACTCATTTGGTATAATATCAATTTCGTCTAATGCTCACGTGGTCTAATCCTCACTAGGTCTAATGCCCGGTTTGGATAGTTATCATTAAGTGTTTTTGTCTAATGACCAGACGGTATAATTGTCACTAAGTCTACGCGAATTTTTTCCCACCTCGTCTAATATAATTTGGTCTATTGTAAGTTCGTCTAAATTCCATTTAGTCTCTTCATCAATTGGTCTATGGACATTTCGGCTAATATCACTTGGTCCCCTGCCCGCTTGGTCTATATTTCACTAGGTCTATAATAGACAGTTAGTCTCCTTCCAATTCGTCTAATTTCCGGTTAGATCACTAGCCATTTCGTCCAATAAGCATTTCATCTACACTGTTTAGTCTAATTTTCATGTGGTGCAACTTCCAATAGGGCCACTCTCGTTTCGTCTACAGACAAGATAGAAATAGGGCTATCACAAAATATTTATATTACCAACTTTGCTTTTACTGAAATACATTTTGCTTTTACTGAAATACATTTCATGTGAGGTATATGTAACCAAATTGTGATTTCTTCCGTCTTATATTCTACAAGTGCCTGTGTAGTTTGTGCCCCCGCGTCTAAATTGTTGATAGTTTCAGCGCAATCGTATAATCATGGAATCTATGGAATCATGCATAACTAATGAGCTTCAAACAAAAGAGTGAAATAGCTGTCAGTTAATATCAGTCTTACAATTCAGGCCTAAATCTCTGTGAGTGATATAAGAATGAATACTCATACGAGTATGTGACCATGGTAGGGTTCATATTTTATGACCATGGAGCTACAAATGTAGCCCCACGATAAACCAATTGGAAAGGGTGCGTTCGAGCCATCTCCGAAAGCGAACTGTACCGTACCGTACCCGCGCCAGAGGAGCGCTCGAACGCTCCTAACGTCATGAACGTGTACCGTACCTTACTGTACCGAGCCAAAAGTGGACCACTTCCCGATGTGCTCCAAAAGCGTACCAAAAGCGTACCAAAAGTTCGCTGTAAAGCATGCGCGTATCATGCGCATACGTCACAATGCAAATACATCATTATCTTTGTTCGGGACAGCTGTAAGTACTTTAGTTCAAGCGCCAGGTGGATGACATTCTTTAATTCAAAAATACGTGACCTTTTCTAAAAAAAAACTCGTGAGGTTCGCTTTCTCAACAGAGCGCTCGAACGCTCCCAAACTGGCATGGTACGGTACGGCACGCTTTAGTTCAGTTCGCTTTGGTTCGCTTTACAGCGCTCGAACGCACCCTTAGATGCGAAATATACATGTATTATACAATAACTGCGGAAGCAAATTTAGCTTTGGAGTCTTGCCACCTGATTTTCTTTGACGAAAACACTTGGGCGCCATCAATTTCAATCCTGCAAGATCAAGGACTCGAGGTAGAAAGAAACTATATCTTGAACCACGGCGCAATAGAAACGAAAGCTTCATGTTTCATCCTTTTGTTGTCGCTGGATTTTATGAATAATCTCTTCTTTCTGTATGTTTAGTATAATATCTCATGTATACAGCAAAGTTGTACAGAAATAATGAAAAAAGGAGGAAAGGTAATGAAAATACTATATGCCTAAGATATTAGAAGTTTTAGTTGTTATAAATTGCCATCAAATCATCGATATACAACCGAACTAGATCCTACAAATAATAATTTCTCTCTGTGACTTGCACTCCGCATGTGACGTATCTAAAAAAGATCAATACTAAACGTTTGCATTCAATTTGAAAAACACAACCGCTCAAATCTGGCCGGGTATGCGTATAGTAGTTAGCCCATGTGAACATCGGAGTGTAAATGGTAGTAGACAATTTGGGTATTAGACTAAGTGGTCATTAGACTAAATGGTGGTAGACCAGTTGGATATTTATAGACTAAGTGCATATGGTCATTAGACCAAATGGTCGATAGACTAATACATAAGTAGCCAAACTGGTTATTAGACTAATCGATATATTGCCGAAGTGAATATAGACTAAGTGAGTGGAGCCCAAGTGCAAATTAGACAAAATGGTAGACAACGTTGGTATTAGACATAGTGGAAATAGACGAAGCTATTATAAGACGAATAGGTGATGATAACATGTAATGTATAGACCAAATGATAATAGACCAAATGGATATTAAACGAAATGGACATAGCCCAACTAGTAAGTAGACGGACTTGTAATTAGACTTAGATGTATAATTGGACGAACCTATTTTCTGTTCCCTTTTTTCACACTTTTGCTTTCTTTCTTTTTCTATTCCCGACTTTCCCAGTTTCCCGTACTCTGTGTAGTTGTGAGCTTTCACCACCCCCCCTTATTTTCCCCTTTCCCTCAGAGGTACTCACATGTTACAAGCATAGTCTTTTGAGTGGGTACCTCCACTTTTTTTTTTTTTTTTTTTTTTGCAGAGTGTATAAATAGAGTGTGTGTTTCTTTATGTACTGGACATGTAGACATGAACATGTTGTTATCCCTGTCTGGCTATGTATATTATCAACGACTCAAATGTCAAATTTATCATATTATTGTTTCTTGTACATTCTGTTGAAAAAACAAAGTGAAAATAAAGTTTGAAGTTTTATATGGTAACCAGACAAATTGGTTGTAGTCGAACTATTAGACCACATGGGTTGAGATGAAACGGATATTGGACGAAGTGGGAGTAGACCAAGTGATAGATCACCCTCACCACTGTCCTAACATGACGTCATGTCCTGTCCTATAGCAGTAGCACATCACCCAATCACAAGTCAGAATGGGAGTTCCGGCCGATTCCAAGAGCCCGCGTTCTATGATTCGGCACATCATTTTCATGGAATTTCAAGTTTCTACCCCTGATTTGCGCCCTTTGGTTAAGACCTGATTGTACACCACTTATTTTTGTTTACATTTCTTTCTTTGTTACCTCTACCTTTTCGTTTGTTTTCCTTCCTGTTCCGTGCTTGCTTTTGTTCTTGTCCTTGTCTTAGTCCCTTTTTTCTGTCCGTTTCATGGGACGTCGTAATATCAAATTTTCTTACATAGAGTCCTCGACGGATCTTGATACGCCCTCATCTTTTCGCAAGATACGCCCTCATGATTCGCAAAATTTACAAGTCATATGCTTTTTTTTTTAATTCCTATTTTCCATAGTATATAGGGTAAAAAAATAAAATTGTATAGTTGCTTACTTGTTCAATTAACGACATACTGAAATTATAGTTCTGATATAATTGCACACAATGTATTGTTGAAGCTTGTATGATTGAAATTCCTTAAAAATGTGGTCATGTAAGCGTTATGTATACTATTTCGTATTTTTGATATAGCTGTATTTAAGTGTAATTGCATTTGATTTTGAACTTGAATTTGATGTCCGATAAATAATTTCAATAAGAGATTATGTGAATCCAACTAATAACCGGTGCAAATAAAGGGTGCGCTGTGTCACTTTCGGAATTCAGGGGAACGGATTCTATCCAATCGCTGAACGTTTCCACTACGTAGATGTCCTGCATATGCGCGAAAATTACTAGCGTACTACTGAAATGAAAGACTCGGGGTAGACCAAGTATTGGGATGCTGATCCAACATGAACACTTAGTATATTCTGAAATCCCCATAACTACGTGTGTACAGCTTTGTAATTATTTCTATGAAAGTAAGCACACTGGCAAAGAATCTCAACTTAAGTCAAACAGAATGAGAGTTTCACATAAAAGCGAGTTTAAGCTATGCGACGCGAACTTTATTTTAAAATGGGTAAAGAATAACAACCCAAGAGATGTTTTGCACACACGTGAGACGCAGCTTTTTACATTGTCCAATCCAGGAGGCTATGTCGTCAAGAGCGATCTAAAGTTCGCCAAAATCCGATGACGACGAGCGTTTCCATTTCAGCAGGGTGCGAATGCAGATCGATTCATTGGAGTAAACTTTTGGTCCACAAGCTACAGAGTCTTTAATATACGGTAACTGGGCTACTGCAGAAGTGGAAAAGGCACTTGTGACCACAAAAACTAGTACTGAATAAAAAAAAAAATAGATTCAAATGAGCAAAAAACAAGCAAAGTAATAAAAAAAAACCTACTTAAGGACTACAAAACTATGACTTTCCGACAGAATCCATGATTATTCCAACATCGGCAACTATGGGATGAAATAATTATTATCTTTGTTGTTATGTGAGTTAACGACGTTTTCATCCAGCCTGAATATGTGCCCCTGCTAGGTTGGTATAGGCTGTAGGAGGAGGTATCCTCCCCCCACACCAGGGAGCTTTTGCGACTATAGAACTGAAATTCAACAATCCGGTGCAAAATTTTGGGTGACACATGGAATATATTATATGAAAAAATAAAAATAAAATAACATCCAGGGACATAACATAGCCGTTATATATTTTGTATGTTCCACTCTTTCAGATCTGGAACCAAACGACACCCCTCCATTGCGAGTACTAGACGACGGGAATGGAGAAGGTTTGCAGGAGGCAAAATCATCGCCACTCATCAAGCAGCACCAACTGCCAGAACTGAGAAATATCGATGGAAGTACACCTCAAGCATTATCGAATCATTCAACATCTCCGTCAAGTTTGAGGGAGACCCGCCCATCTACAAAGAGACCCGTAAGGCCACAATTTAGAAATATCTATGGAGGTACACGCCAAGCTTTATCGAGTCAATCGACATCCCCGTCAAGTTATGGGAAGCAGATCCGCCCTTCTACAACGAAACCACCGAAAAATGCATCAGGTAGCCCAGTATCCGCGCAAACTGTTGTGGAACCCGTAGGTGAGATTTATACGAATCGCCTGTTCATGCGCATGAAAGCTGCCTTGGCTGAGCATTCCGAATCCAACTCGTCGTAGAAAGCAGGTCCCAAGTCTTTCACAGACAAGAACGAGAAGTATTGATGAAGGTGAATCTCAAGCTTTATCGAGTAAATCGTCAAGTTTCCGTTCACCCTAAAATATCACTGCCAAACGGAGCCATCCTTATCGAGTAAGGAACACAGCTCGCACAGACACCATGTCTATGAGTCAGGATTGAAAGTCAGTTTTACCAACTCCATCTCACCATCCCAGGCAACTGCCCCTATTCGAAAACGTTTACAAAATGTCTTATTGCAAGTTTTTTTTTTTTTAATGTAAAGTGAAACATTTTTTTTTTGTATGGGGGGGGGGGGCATGTGAAAAGTCAAAAGATATGATACTCTAGCTGAATAATGTTGAAGCTAGGACTTTGTCATGGATATAATTTTGTACGCATAAATTGAATTTAAGTGCATAGTTCAAGATCCGATAATTTTGATTAGCAGCGCTTGATGACATGACAACTATCGTTTGCCGTTGTATATTCAACAACGACAGACTAGGGGATTTACTCTCACTAAAGAATGCGTGTGTGTGTGTGTGTGTGTGTGTTTATTTATTAATCTATCTATTTGTTCACTTTGGTACTTATTTATTAATTCCATTTGTTCGTTTGGCTATTTGAAACTCCCCCAGTATTCTCCACGAAATTGAGAAGGGCCGGTACCTCTCACCGCCATATAAAAGTTCGAACTATGTTACCGTTTTCAGTGTTTCTAAGGAGCAAGGTGGCTCATTTGGGAGCGCGAGTCTGGTTTGCAATCGAAAGGCTCGGTTTCGGGTGTGGGTTCCAATCCCAGTGAGCCTTACTTTTGCAATGTTGTGTGTCATTTTGCCGTCCCCTTACTCATGCTCTCAAATGGCAGTCAATTGAACAAAGAATTCAATATCATTACTGTGTCCTGGCGTACAAATTGTTACACTTTTCATTTAGCCCCATCGTACATAGTCAAACTTGTGACCAAACGCCCTACTACTTATAGCACTCGATATGCCCTTTCTTGCCAATTACATATACCCAAACCTAGAACTGAATATAAGAAATGCTCCTTCACTTATGCTGCAAGCAAATAATTTAATAGAGGCACACACTCTATCCCTCGGATAGGACATCAAAATGGAGGTTCAGTGTGTGAGAGAGTCACAACTCATGCACGCAAAAGATCCTGCTTCATTCTTGGCTTCGCAAAGGGTGGGGTATATAATCAGGGGAAAGTGCATACAACTGGACCCCATGTAAGACCAGCTCGGGCAGCTAAATAATGGGCACTCCAGCCATCTTTTCAAGTGAAAAAAAAAACAAAACAAAACACCCACTGTTACCTTTTAAAAGAATATCTAAACTTGATAGGTTAGTCAGTTATAGTAATGTTACCTCCTGTCAAGTAATAATTATATTTCAAACCATACAACAATCCACGTATCTTTACATGAATGAAAATTACTAAAGATAAAAATCTAGATAGACAACAGCTTAAAACACCCCATAGAATACAATTTTAATGAAAATAATTATTGACAACAGCTCGACAGTTAAGTCATAATTGGCTGTGGGGAAATATGCAGCGGGACAGCTCAGCGCTAAAATAATTTATGGCAGTAGTAAAGGTGTATCATACCAGTGTCCCAACCTATTTGGGAATATATTTTACGGCATCCTTTTCGGGAATACACGACAAATCTAAAAATGGCTCACGCTGCCTGCCACTCCTGCCACTAACTAGTGTTAGCAGCCTATAAAGATTCGCATGCTGTTACCACTGACAATTACTACTGAGGGTAAGCCGCTCGGTGAGAATTTAAAGGGATGGAATGGTATTGGTTGAGGTGAGAATAAGCTTTTAACTTTTGCGAGATATTTAGAAATCACTCTATGAAATGTTAGGAAGTCTACAATTCTAAGAGGAATTCAAAGTTTATTTGATGAATATCAGTTTTGAAATGGCTGAGATATCCAAAAACAAAGTAAAACAAAGCGATCCTGACAAAAGTTGGGTGCCACTTTTATTGGGATCGCTTTGTTTTGGATACCTTAGCCGTTTAAAAACTAATTTTCATCAAGTAAGCTTTGAATTCCTCTTAGACAAAGATGTTAGAATTATATGCTTTTTCATACATCTGAGGATGTTTCTTGTTATCTCAACAAATCATCAAAAAATCGTTGAAAACCTCAAACCCCATCTCAACCGAAAAACACACACATCCATGAGCACACCACAGTACATCGGAGGATTTCAAAAATGTTGATGAATTCCATGTTCAAACGCCTGCCGCCCTCTGTAGAATAAGATTTTACCACAACGTAGTGCCGTCACAACAAAACAAAAGTTTTTGAAAATATATATATAAATAATTTCATGAGAGTGTCATAATTTCGGTGAAAAGTTCTCATTCTTTCGACTCTCCCTAAGATTAGATTTGCTTTCGCTTAAGTTCATTCTCCTTGTGTTCTTTAAAAATGTATTTCAAGCTTTAGCTGTTTTGATACCCTGTAAAATAAATTTTTATCTCGTCTTGAGTCATCATGATTATCTTTGAGTTGTTGTTCCCGTGAGTATTTCATTAATACTGGGGCCCTATAGAACAGAGATTTAACGTTGCGGAGTGCAAGTGTTGAGCTTATTTCAAGTCATGTATCGTAAATTCGTCACAGTTGACTATTTTTATAACAAGCACATCATGTTCAGAAACTGATCCTGTCTTGTGCTTGATCTTCTCATTTAAAACTAATTTACAAAACCGCTTGGAATAAAAAACAACAGAGAAATATGAGACATTCGTATGTAACAAGTGAAGCACAGATTCCTCTGTGCATAAGACAGGTTGATTTATTCTTGGTTGTCATGTCAATAGTTAAAATGTCTTTTTGTTTTCGTTTTTTTTTTTCATTTCATTTGTCAGATCTTGTTCAAGAAAATAAATGATGTATTGCGCAGTAATCGGTAAAAGGAATAGTAATATCCAAAATAAAGGGAACATGGTTATGCAATAAAATGAAAGTTTAGTCTTTGTTGTCATGTCAAAAGTACAAATTTCTTTTTTTTCTTTTTTTTATTTCGTCTGTCAGATCTTGTTCAAGGAAATGGCAGAGGTAATGCGCAGTAATCGGTAAAGGGAATTAGTATTATCCAAAATAAAGGGAACATGATTATGAAATAAAATTTAAACGTATGACGATAATATGATACAAACTTTTTAACGGCGATGACGAAAATGAAAATTGAGACTACATGCATTACGGTGGAGAGGATTGTAATGACAACGTTTGTCGGCAGCCGCAATGCTTTTGGATATTCCTTCATTACAGACTCCTGACATTACAAACCTTATAAAGAGTTTAATGGCTGAGCACTAGTGTTTAAATTTCAGTCACGCCCTCTCCCGATTTATGTATTTATGATTTATGTATCAGGTGGCATTACGGCCATGGATAAACTGACAACGTTGCAATAATATACTTATGTAGGCCTTTATGTATTTTCAACACACTTACAAACACACACACATACACACGCATAATATATATATATATATATATATATATATATATATGAATATATACACATATAATGTAACTAAAGAGTATCGTGATTAGAGGGGATATGGTGAATCAAAACCATATAGATGAGTGAAATTTCTTCTTTTATCTTTAATGCTGCGGAGATGACAAATCTTAGCAATAGGCCTACGCCATGAATTACACAAAACCTTGCACAATATTGTATGAAAGTAGATACTAGTAATGCATGAAAATTCGTAGTAAGCCCCATCCGTGGAAATACTACGGAAAATGTATTAAGAAATAGGGCCTACTACGATGTAGGGCCTACAGTACAAAGCTATGAGATGGAAAGGACCACTTCGGAATTGTACAGGTTTGTTTTAAATTATGATTTAAATGCTTGAGCATGACACTATTCCTATATTTTGGATCATATGTTCTGAACGAATATCCAGCAAACTTGATCGACTAACTGTGCTTTAGGGCAATGTTCGTTCTTCCCAAGATTCTTTAATCCGGAACTAAGTAATTCCATATTGTAGGCCCCTATGTTCTGTCCTTTTCTCGACACGTGGATATATTGAATGAAAAGATAAGCAGGTCGTAATAATTTGCGATACTAAAGTTTTGATATATGACATTATTCCTGCTTTTTTGGTCGTATTTCATGAAAAAAAAACACACACCTGATGTTTGTAAGTTGGTGTGGACGCGGGAGTGTGAGCACCGTTTACGAAACCCATAAAAATGGCGACAATCGGCTTTACAAACACACTCAAATAATAATCCATGCATATTTGGGGAAAACGAAAAACAAGTATGCGGAAGTGTTTAAAGATCTACCCTTTGGCCGGCTAGATGTTCTATAGGGTTCATTATCCGAAGATTTTTTAGCCCTGGTCTACTTTATACTGTGTGCGTATTGCGTGATACTCACGTTTTGCAGTAGAAGTTCCCCCAACAGTTTACTTGTAGATATAATGAATGCAGTAATATTGCTAGAACACATCAACTAACATGAAAATCAGGCAATCCTTTTTAAAAGTTATAAAACTTTAGCTTCCACAAAATTTCTTTTCCTTATGAAAAGTAAACATTACTTTGACTTGTTACAATAATATTATGACAAAGTGTGATATCATTTCCTGTGGTTTCTGAAAGAGGTAAGTAACATGTTCTCTAGGGAATTCTCTTTTTCTTTGTATTTCTTTATATCGTTGTTTTGTCTTGATGTCACAAAATAGTGTAGTGTTTTCATCCAACGATGGCGGCACAGAAATCTTAAAAATTTATAACGTTTGAACAGACTGCCTGATTTTCCTCAAACTTCACTTATGTGCTCTTGCTGCATTGTTTCTGTCTACAATTTAAGTCCCAGGTTTTCCTAGTAGGCCCTAAAAACAAAGGGGAAAAAAGCACACACACACACACACACAAATTGTGGCATGACGTGAAGTGTGTTACGCGCATTCTTCTTATGCGCGTTCTGTTACGGTAAGCTTTTGAACCACTTTCCCTTGAAATGCTCCTCTGTCCTGCAAAGGATTTTTTCATTCGGCAAATGCCTTTACCCGAACGGCGACTTCGTCGCCACAGAATTCAGTTGACAAAGGGTCTGAAAACCAGACAATACCAAATTGCGTTTCTTTACGAGCAGAGCGCCACTACGACAAAATATTGAAAGGTTATATTAAAAGCGCGGCCGAGCCCGGCAGTGTAAACGGACAAAATTGCGGGGCTCGGCCGCGGCTCGGCCCAGCCCCGCACTGTGAACGGGGTCCTAGACCCCGTTTACAGTGCGAGGCTCGGCCGCGGCCGAGCCCTCCTTCATTTCAGTGTAAACGCACAAAAGGCCAAATGCGAGGCCAAAATTGGCCTCGCATTTGGCCACGCTCTGGAGGTGGTCGCGGCCGCGGCCGAGCCCGGCCTTTTCTCAGTGTAAACGCAAACTGGGCCAAATGCGCGGCCAATTTTAGTATGGCTCGAAACCCTCTGCCTGTACTATTTCGCTATTCAGGATATTAACCCCCTGTTACGACCAAAATCACTCTGAGAATGATCGCACAAAAGAAACAATCAACTAATGTTCAGGCGGTTTATTAACAGTGATATTGTGGGTACAGACTCGTAATCGGTTTTCACATCAGTACAATAATGATCAATAGAAACAATTAAAAATCGGTAATGGAATCACTTACACGTGTCTGAAATCAGGTAATCCTTTAATTGAAAAGGTCCAACTGCGACGTTCGATGCACAAATGAATAATCCTTGACGTGCCGATGAATGATTCCTCCGGCGTAATTCCAGAGACACAGGTTGCATTAAAGGGAAGATAAACCCCAAGAACAATGTGGATTGAGTGAAAACAGCAACTTTAGTAGAACACATCAGTGAAAGTTTGAGGAAAATCAGACAATCGATGCAAAAGTTATGAATTTTTAAAGTTTTGGTGTTGGAACCACTGGATGAGGAGACTACTAGAGGTTATGACGTATGAGTGGACAACAATACCAAGAAAATATGAAGAAAATACTACAAAAATCCATTTTTCATGAAAATTACAAATTCCATCAACTTGATATTGACATATGTTAAGGGTAGCAATTATTCCCCCTGCTTTCTGAAAGCGGTTGGTCCACTGCTCTTTCATAATTCTAGAAAAGTGAATTTTTGTTGAATTTCCTTTATATTTTCTTTGTATTGTTGTCCACTCATACGTCATATCCTCTAGTAGTCTCCTCATCCAGCGGTTCCAACACCAAAACTTAAAAAATTCATAACTTTTGCATCGATTGTCCGATTTTCCTCAAACTTTCACTGATGTGTTCTACTAATGTTGCTGCTTTCACTCAATCCACATTGCTCTTTGGGTTTACCTTCCCTTTAATCCACATTATAAATCCGGGGTAAAATCCGCGATATATGTCCACGGTATAATGTTCACAGGGAAACGTGTAGAATCCAAACGTTATGACGACCACGTCCAGTTGATGCGTTGAATGATGATTCACTTTACAATGTCCAGCAAAGAATCCAGCCCGTCACAGCTTTGCCGTAATAATGTCCGTTGACTCTAAAATATGGAGTCTATCTCTAACGTAGGCAAATTAATTCTCTGCAGGCAAAATGTCTCTCAGGCCTTATCTCCACAAACACAATTTGTATAGCAGGTCAGCAGGTAACACAGGACTGACTATAACAAGTCGCTTCAGAGCCAGAAGTGACGTAACTCTCAGAGCAGAGGTGTTGGGTACTCTGCCTACCTCAGAATTTCTCCTGCTTATATACTATCCATTCACCCCTTTCTAGTACATTCTGTAATTTTCTCCAACCTGGGGCCACATACATGAACATACTAGCAAGTCCAAATTCCAGGAATCCTGGATGACTCACTGCCTAACTATGTGCATAACATCATTGCCAAAATTAACTACCAATCACATTGGGCTACAGGGACAGTGCCTCACTCAGCTAAATATGTAAGCACTTCCAAGAACATTCTGGAATGGGTTAAATCATTATAGATTGAGTGAGCTATAAACGTCTAATGTATTTTTCTGTCACATGCATACATGTACTGTATCTACATTGTATACCACGTAGAAAATCTCCACTGATCTGGTCAGTCTGTATGTACTATATCTATATCATATAGAATGTTCTCCATTAATGTGGTCACCCGTGTACATACACATTAAAACAACCATGCATACAGCCTTGATACATGTACATAACTACTAGTGTGTACATTTGTGACACCATCCCCCATGGGAAAAAGAAAGCCTTGCCGTAGCAAGGGTTTCTTTTACCTCCACAATTTCTCATTGTTATTTACAATGAATGTGAGGTAAAATCCAAGTCAAGCAACAATAATCACATACTATCACATGTCTTTTGAATAGCTGCATTAATTCCATGTTCTCTTTTCATGGATACCAGTTACATTGATATTGCTTGGATTTTCTTAGCCACATGTAATCATGTCAAACTGTTTTGCATACATTAATGGATATGCTAAGCACATACACTGTAAGTGATATGCGGTGAAAACTTTTCACCCTTGAATTCTACTGTGCTACTGTATCCACTACCTATGTCACACCAACTGACTTTCGGTCATAGCATTCTTTCAGCATGTTGACATGACACATTTTCTGTTCTTTGCATCTGTCTGGTGTGCTGATCACATAGTTCACATCATTGAATTTCTTTTTGACACAGTATGGGCCACTGAACTTGGCTTTCAGTGGTTCACCTTGTATGGGCAGCAGTACAAGAACTTTGTCAAGGTTCGGGCTTTGGCATTTTTGTCTGCCTTTCTCTTCATTGAGTCTTGTGACACTTTCGAGTGTTCCCTAGCTACCTCACAAGCCTTTGAAAGCCTTTCACGAAACTTTGACACATAGTCAAGTAGGTGGACCTCATCATCCTCAGTCATGAATTTCTCTTTGATGAGCTTCAGTGGGCCCCTAACTTCATGACCGTACACCAACTCAAATGGGCTGAAACCCGTCGACTCATTTGGGGAGTCCCTCGTTGCAAACAGGAGGAAAGGGATGCCCTTATCCCAATCCTCGGGATACTCCTCACAGAATGCCCTAATCATTGTCTTCAGGGTCTGGTGGTAGCACTCCAACGCACCTTGGGATTGGGGATGATAAGCTGACGACTTCAGCTGCTTCACACCCAAACGATACATCATCTCTTGAAATATGCCTGACATGAAATTTGACCCTTGGTCAGACTGCACTTCCTTGGGCAACCCATACTTAGTGAAAAACTGCACTAGAGCATCTACCACAGTCTGAGCAGTGATATTTCGCAATGGGATAGCCTCTGGAAACCGTGTAGACATATCCATGATTGTCAAGAGGTACTAATGACCCGACCTAGTCCTAGGCAAAGGTCCAACACAGTCAGAACCCGACTGAATGGTTCTTCAAACGCAGGTATCGGAATCAACGGCGCCGGCTTCACTGAATGCTGTGGTTTACCAGCCACCTGACATGTGTGACAAGTCTTGCAAAACTCAGCCACATCCACATTCAACCCTGGCCAATAGAAATGCCTCATGATCCGATCCTTTGTCTTTCTGACGCCTAAATGGCCGCCAACTGGTAACTCGTGAGCAATCCTCAAGATCTCACCGCGGTAACTGGGAGGGACAACAACTTGACGGACCACCGTCCAATCCTCATCAGCTGGCCTATGGGGAGGTCTCCACTTCCTCATCAAAATGCCATCTTTGACATAATAGCACTCAGGGACCTCTTCAGCCTCAGCCTCAGAACACGCCGTCTGAGACAAGCCTTTCAACTCAGAGTCTGCCTGCTGTGCTTCAACCAAGGAAGACTTGCTAAACAGCCCATCACTGTTAGCCTCGGAGCCTAATACAGCAACCCCATCATTCAAATCCTTGAAAAAGGTTTCTGCCAACCAAACACCGGAATTCTCCTCCACATCAACAGAATCCGCATCATCTTGAACAGCTCTGCGGGCCTGAGACCTAGTCACAACACAATCCAGGAAAATCCCAGGAAACTCCTCCTGCAACTGCTCAGTTTCAGCAACCACCACTGGTTTATCCGAAACAACTGGAGACGCAACCACCTTGTCCCCAGCCAAGTCATTCCCCAACAGGAAGTCAATGCCTGCCATGGGCAACTCAGGAACAACTCCAACAGTCACAGGACCAGAAACTAGGTCACACTTCAAATCCACTCTGTACAGTGGAACTGACATATAACTGCCATCAACAGTCTGAATCAAGACTTTTGCATTCACTGCACTATCTGGTGGAAAAGTCATACCACCATCCACCATTAACGACTGAGAGGCCCCCGTATCCCGCAGGATGACTTCTGGTTTACCTGCCTCACCAGAAGTACATGGGGTCACCTCACCATCAAACAAAAAGCTACGATAGCTCTCATCCACCTGCTTCAGCCTATCTTTGAATTTGGGAGATCGACTTTCAATGGCCTGTGTTTCACTGAACGGGACACTATTTTCGGGCAGGACACTTTTTGACATGACAAATCCCATGTCCTTCTTTGTTTTGTTTTGCAACTTCCAACACTGTGACTTCACATGCCCTGTCTTGTTACAGTAAAAACATTTGATGACATTTGCACTTGTACTGGACCCTTTGTCAGATTGAGGCTTTGGTACCAATGAAGTTTCAGAACTCGTGCCTTTTTCAGAACCAGCATTCTTTGGATTGCTCGACTGATTTTTGTCTCTCTTATTTCCAGAGAAACTCCTGAAAGGTGGTCTGTTGTCATTTCTGTGGGTCAGTTCATACTCATCAGCCATCAAGGCTGCTTTATGCAAACTTGTCACTTTGTGATCATCCAAATGTGACCTCACACTGAAAGCAACACTCTTTTTGAATTCTTCCAAGAGAACAACCTCACGTAGGTTATCAAAGTCCTGATCCACTTTCAGGGATCTGTACCACCTATCAAACATCATTTCTTTTTCACGAGCAAACTCAACATGTGTCTGGCCTGGTTTGCGGTGCGAATTTCTGAACTTGTGTCTGTATGCCTCTGGCACCAACTCATAAGCATTCAACACTGCTTTCTTGACTGTAGCATAGTCACGTGATTGCTCTTCAGAGAGAGATGAGTACACATCAGCGGCTTTGCCGACAAACACACTTTGAAGGAGCATGGGCCAAAATTCCTGTGGCCATCTCAAACTGTTAGCCACCTTCTCAAATGACACAAAGTATGCATCAACTCTGTTTTCCTCAGACTTTGGCACCAATCGAATGTTTTTTGGCCAAATCAAATTCAGAGGGAGCCCTTTCACGATTTCCAACAGTCTGTGCATGAGCCATTTCCATCTCATGCAATTTCATTTGCTGCTCCATTTCGAATTTCTTCATTTCCATTTGTTCTTTCTCCCTCTCTCTTTCTCTTTCTCTTTCTTTTTCCTTCATTTCCATTTCTCTAGCCCTTTGCTCTCTTTCTATTTCTAACCTCATCTTCTCTTTCTCCAGTTCCATTTCTTTCTCCTTCATTTGCAATTTAGCAAGATCAAGCCGTGTTTGATCTGATATTTGAGCTTGAGCTGGAGTGTCAATTTCTTCTTTGAGCTCCATGTGACCAGCTACTAAATCAAGAATCTCTGCCTTTCTTACACCTTGTGGAACATCTACACTTAAATGCTGTGCAATAGCAGTCAAATCACATTTGCGTAACCTTTGCAAATCTTTGAGGGACAAATCTGTCCTCTGAACAAATGCCTGAACATCCATTGTACTGATTGACATTTTGACAATGTATTACACACAATGTACAATTGAACAATCAACTCACTGGTATTTTGTCTGTACCAATATACTAGATTCCGGAACGTTCCAAATTCTAAGTTTTGGCTTTAAATTCACTTCCCGGACAAGCCCCCAATTTTGTTACGACCAAAATCACTCTGAGAATGATCGCACAAAAGAAACAATCAACTAATGTTCAGGCGGTTTATTAACAGTGATATTGTGGGTACAGACTCGTAATCGGTTTTCACATCAGTACAATAATGATCAATAGAAACAATTAAAAATCGGTAATGGAATCACTTACACGTGTCTGAAATCAGGTAATCCTTTAATTGAAAAGGTCCAACTGCGACGTTCGATGCACAAATGAATAATCCTTGACGTGCCGATGAATGATTCCTCCGGCGTAATTCCAGAGACGCAGGTTGCATTAATCCACATTATAAATCCGGGGTAAAATCCGCGATATATGTCCACGGCATAATGTTCACAGGGAAACGTGTAGAATCCAAACGTTATGACGACCACGTCCAGTTGATGCGTTGAATGATGATTCACTTTACAATGTCCAGCAAAGAATCCAGCCCGTCACAGCTTTGCCGTAATAATGTCCGTTGACTCTAAAATATGGAGTCTATCTCTAACGTAGGCAAATTAATTCTCTGCAGGCAAAATGTCTCCCGGGCCTTATCTCCACAAACACAATTTGTATAGCAGGTCAGCAGGTAACACAGGACTGACTATAACAAGTCGCTTCAGAGACAGAAGTGACGTAACTCTCAGAGCAGATGTGTTGGGTACTCTGCCTACCTCAGAATTTCTCCTGCTTATATACTATCCATTCACCCCTTTCTAGTACATTCTGTAATTTTCTCCAACCTGGGGCCACATACATGAACATACTAGCAAGTCCAAATTCCAGGAATCCTGGATGACTCACTGCCTATTCTATGTGCATAACATCATTGCCAAAATTAACTACCAATCACATTGGGCTACAGGGACAGTGCCTCACTCAGCTAAATATGTAAGCACTTCCCAGAATATTCTGGAATGGGTTAAATCATTCTAGATTGAGTGAGCTATAAACGTCTAATGTATTTCCTGTCACATGCATACATGTACTGTAGCTACATTGTATACCACGTAGAAAATTCTCCACTGATCTGGTCAGTCTGTATGTACTATATCTATATCATATAGAATGTTCTCCATTAATGTGGTCACCCGTGTACATACACATTAAAACAACCATGCATACAGCCTTGATACATGTACATAACTACTAGTGTGTACATTTGTGACACCATCCCCCATGGGAAAAAGAAAGCCTTGCCGTAGCAAGGGTTTCTTTTACCTTCACAATTTCTCATTGTTATTTACAATGAATGTGAGGTAAAATCCACATTTCCACATGAAATGTGAGGTAAAATCCACATCCACATGCATACATGTACTGTATCTACATTGTATACCACGTAGAAAATTCTCCACTGATCTGGTCAGTCTGTGTGTACTATATCTATATCATATAGAATGTTCTCCATTAATGTGGTCACCCGTGTACATACACATTAAAACAACCATGCATACAGCCTTGATACATGTACATAACTACTAGTGTGTACATTTGTGACACCCCTCAACGTCGAAAACTAGTATAGTTAAAGGTGGTTTTGTGCTGCAAAGGATTTTTTCCTTCGGCAAAGGCCTTTGCAAGAACGGCGACTTCATCGCCACGGAATTCAGTTGGCGAAGGGTCTGAAAACCAGACAATATCAAATTGCGTTTGCTTACAAGCAGAGCGCCACTACGACAAAATATTGAAAGGTTTGAATCAAAAGCGCGGCCGAGCCCGGCAGTGTAAATGGGGTCTAAGACATAGACCCCGTATACATAAAAAAAAGAGACGCTTTCTCGGATTTGATCATGCGCAGAAGCAAATTTTGCACACGACACGCTCAACTCCCGTCCGAGTCGTGCTTGCGAAAACTCTCTATTTTCACTCCTGTTCCTCACTTGCACCGATCCATTCACTCCAAACATACACATAAACACAAACACACACACATACACACACACACACACACACATAAACGTCGAGAAACGAAACCGACACAGTATCAATGTGAAAAATCGTTAGTCTTGGACTTTGACCCTTCCCAGACATCATCGCTGCTGCGATCATTATTCGATCGATATAGTATTAAATTTGTGGGGAATCCCAACGTTGTTTCACACCACACATTTTCCTCCTTGGTGTTCTATGTCGTCATGTGCTTGAACCAATCCGATTTCAATATATTGGCTCTACGCCTATTCCCTTTGTACGTCAGTATGCAAAGAAAAGAGAGAAAGAGAGAGAGAGAGAAAAAAAACCCCGCTATCTCCAGATATTCTCTTCATTGAGTAGAGGACAGGGCGAAACCAAGCCCTTCAAAATGTTCACTGCTAGCAAGGAGACGTCTCGTGGCAGCGGTTTTTAGTGTTATATGCTTCGTATTGAAAGATGTTAATTTATAGATGTTAATTGTTAGTAGCCATTTCTAGTGCTCTGATTACAACGATCCACCGGTCTGACGACAAAATGTGCCGTCCTACTGAAAATCTCGCAGTTGCAATATGGCGGCCAACGACGACGTGATAGCAGGATACCTCGAATGTCCCGTATGCCTGGAAACTTTTGAAGACGCCAGGGACCTGAAATGTCGCCACACCCTTTGTGTAAAGTGTATACAAAACCTTGCCAGTGGTGGAAATAAGATTACATGTCCAGTGTGCCGCCAAGTAACGATTATCGATGGGTATTACGGGATATCCATGCTCAAGCCAAATTATTTGGTTAATAAGATGGCCGAGGCATTGAAACAGAAGAATATCACCACTAATTATAAGAGTACAAACGAGAAAGAACCAGTCTGCGAGAAGCATCGACCAGTCCGCAAAAAACATTTCTGTGAGGAATGTAAGGAATTCATCTGCAGTGAGTGTGCTTTAGAAAATCATAAAAAGCATGCAAGCAAAGTTAGTAGCGTGAAGAAAATTGTCTCTGCGAGAACCCAGGAAATGAAACAGATTCTTTGCGACAGTAAGACCAAGCAAAGGCAACATAAAGAAATCATCTTTGGTCTGCAGAAGAAATACAGTACGGGAAAATCTGAAGAATCTATCAAAGAAAGCAAGAGCGAATTCGACGAGTCAATCAGTACTCTTTCAACCCAGCTGCAAGAATGGAACGGTCAGATGCAGACGATGATGGACGTCGAGACAAAGAAGTCTGTTGCGTTTTCTAAATCCTTGAAGCGAGGAAGGGATATGCTGGCCCGGTGTAATGAGGTGGAAATCATCACAAACTTCCGGCAGTGGTCAGACGAGATGAAGGCTAATGATCTACGAGTGTCGGCGAACCCGAGTATGGACAGGGAGTCCAAGGCTATGAAAGACACAGCTCGCACTTGCCTTATTCATCTTAGAAAACTTGAAGAAGTTCTGTCAGGTAAGATGAATAACAAGGGTTGCATACTGTACATCATTAGTACGTCGTACAAAACCAGTAAGACCTTTCTTAAGCCGTTCGTATTATGCCCGCAGCCTGGTCGACGGTCTTGTCCATTTTTTTTTTCACATCCTAAGAAACCGTATGGACGTCGTAAGAACAACGTAAGAACCAGGCAAGATTTTTGTAGATTTCGTAGGGTCTCGAGACAAGTCTAGAATCCTCAATTCTGAGAAGATCGTACGAACGTTTAAGTTGTTCACAAAGAGCTCTTACGCCGTTCGTAAGATAGTCTTACGATCGGAGATTGGTACGTACGGTGTTCATACGAACGACTCATAACGTCCACAAGACGTTCGTAAGCCGCTCGAAAGGATTTTGTGCAATTGTTGAGTTGTAGAAGATATAAATCAACTGCTACAACCGCTCGATTTCCTTCCTCTTCCTCTTCCTCTTCTCCTTGGCACTAATGTTATTTTGACAGTACATCATGTCAAACTTTCAGCACTCAAGGAATTTTGGACAGTACATGGCAAAACTTTTTTTTTTGCATTTTTCTTTATTACAAGAAGGCCGCAAGAAACTATGCCCCACCTTACAAATATCTACGAACTCCTGAATTCGTACGCACATGGAAAGAGATTCGTTCGAACGCATCGTGACCATGTATACCTTTACCTCTCTCATAAAACATAGGGAACTACAGAAGCTCTCAGAGGGCGCAGACCTTCTAAAGAGATTAACGATTTCCACGGATACGTATGCACGCTTTAAAAATCACCCGATTTCCCATTATATAAGCCTTTAGTTACGTCATCAACTCCCAGCTGCGCGGCGCGCCTCGCCGTAGCAGAAACTAGAGCATGCACTTTAGTGCCTGTATGAAAACTTCAAAATGCACAACTTGAACTCCCAAGTGCATTGACCTTACCTGCAAAAATATCAGAAATCCTTCATAAAATTCACAAATAATCATGGATCACTAGCAAAATTTAATCATCTGTTTCTCGTGTCATTCTCAATCTTTCTTGTCTAATCCGTTCGCAACTTTTTGAGTTATATTGTAGCGAAAATATGAATTCAAGCTCCCTTATATTACCCTTTTAAGATAATCAGGCCTACATCACTTACAATCAAAAGGGACGTGTATATTTTTCATCAAAAACGGAAATTCAGTTGAGTTTCTTCATATTTTCTTTACTTTGTATTTCATTTCCATCTGAGAAGATGGCTTAATATCCCATATTCAGCTGCATGGCTCGTATTCCATAGGGTCCAGTTCGATATAAGGCGTGACCACTTCACCGGGTTAAGCATACTACTCTTTATGATGAATAAAATGCAGCGGGATCTTTTACGTGCGTGAGTTGTGACTCTCCCACACACGGGACCTCCATTTTATGTCCTATCCGAATAACAGAGTGCTTTGCCTCTTTCTAGAGGGGGTGGTATGAATACACACAACATTGCTCAGTGGGACCCGGGAATCGAACCGGAGTTCTTTGGAGGCAGACGCGATAGCGACTGAGCTAACTCACCGCCCTTCGTTCTTCGTGAATTTCGTTCATTTAATGTGATGTCAGAAACTGCGGTAGCTTTCTCATCCAGAGAAGGCCGCACGAAAACCTTAACAATTCATAACTCTTGAAGGAAATCTCCGATTTTCCTCATTTTCACTGATATTTCTGCATCGACTAAATCCACATGTATATTTGTGCTTCATTCCCCTTTAACGAAGGTTTAACTGCAATCTGATCATCATATCTTCGCTTGGTTTTGTGTAAAAAAGCAGCGAAATTCTATCAATATTGCAAACGGTCGGGCAAAAACAAAACAAAACAAAACAAATAAAACAAACCTAACCAAACCAAACCAAACAAACAAACAAACAAACAAACAAAAACACATCGTACATTTGTGAACCATTTGTGTAGAAGGAAGTGAAATTTCAGCCAAAATTGAAAAGATTTATATATGGATTTCGTTCAATTTTAAGTCGTTATTTAAATCTCCCCCATTTATACAGTATCTACGCATGTATAGAAAAGAAATCGTCCTTGTTAGTTTGCGAAACTTTTATCCAAACATTTTCTAGAGGGTCAGAAGAGAGGCTGTGTGGCATGATCAAAGAAAAATAAAATATTGGTGAAAAAAAATGTGGACTTTAACACCTTCGGGTTTTTTTTTTTTACTCTGTCATTGCGTATGGTTATACATAATCGGCAATTTTTCAATCATCTGCAATCGATTCATGAAGAAAAATTTCCGCTTAGTAAATCATAAAACGTTGAAATAGATCTTATTCAACAAAAACCAATTTTTATCAACGTTCTTATAAGATGTTGAACAACGTTCTTATAAAATATAATTATCATAATATGATAATTATATTTTACTGGTTACCCAGGGGAGCCCTTGCATTGTTCGCGCTGATAATATTATGATATTATTATAAAATGATAATATTATTATCATTTTATTAAGCTTGACTAAGACCTCTCTGATTGAGAAATAATGATATTAAGAATTTTTGGGTTGTTCTTCCTTATTTCCTTGCCGTTGCTATTATCCCGTCATTTCCAGGTACTCCGGGTCAAACGTGACATCATAAACAAACACTTTTCCATGCCATAGTACAGAAGCTTAAAAATTTATTGCTTAAACATATTTTGGATGTTTCCTTTTTTTTCAGAACTGCAAGCTAACGACACCTCATCGTCAGGGGTACCCAACGATGCTAGTGGAGAAGGTTTGCAGAAAGCAGGCCCATCGACCCTCAAGAAGCGGCGTCTAAATGTTTCACAGCCACTTGCGAGAAATAACGATGAAGGTAAGTCTAATGCTTTATCGAGCCAATCGACGTCACAACTAAGTCGGAATCAGACTCACCCTTCTCCCACTGGATAGCCGAAAGGTGCATCCGGTAAAGGACATCGCTCCCTATATCATGCCTGTCAACATGTAATTATGGTTGATTTTGTCGAGCCCACTGGAGGTGCGGGGAGACTACCAGGATTCGCGGCGTCTGTCCGTCCGTCGTTCGTCCGTAACGCGACAAAAACTTGAATAACTCTCTACTGCGGACTTCAATTTCAATCAAACTTGAAGGGAAGAGTGGACATGCAAAGTTAGACTTTTTACCAAACATGAAGTGCATCTCATGGTCAAAGGTCAAAGGCAGGGGTCAATGACCTTTAGGGCCCAATGTTAAGTTTTTACAGAGGTTTCGATTATGGCTCATAACTTTTGATGTATATGTCTGTGACCAAACTTGGCTGCGGCAAGGTCAAAGTTAAAAATCACATTCTACTAAAAGTTTGTCACATTTGGTATTGTGAAGGATTCTGATTTGTACGCTAGATATACTGCTTGTGATGTTGAATGGATTAAGGGACTGTGCGGAGCAACAGTACTGAGGAGTGACAGCAGACCTATCGGCTGTTGTATTATTTAGAACACCAAGCAAGTCCCACCTAAATACTTTCAACCTAAACGATATCAAAATCGTCCGCGGCAAGATTATGTTTAACTTGTACAGATTTACGTGGTCAACATGTGCGAGTGTTTCAGTATACACGTAGGCCTACCGGATGAAAATTGTTACATTTTCGTACCCAGGGTTTGGATCTTTGGAAAAGATGTTTTATCATTTACTCAACGAGAGTAAGGGGTAACGGGTAATGCTGTCGTAATTACGACAGCAGGGCCTCTTTGAAAGCAGTGTAAACAACAATAATGCTACCCCGAATCAAACGTGAAATCGTAATAATATGTTGAATATTTTGCCATGCGGTATCCAAGCATAAAATCCGTAGACAAGAAATTGTTATTACATGTTTTACGTTTTCCTCTTTTTTTTTCAGAACAGCACGGAAACGACACATCTCGGTCAGGGGCACCAGATGATGGCAATGGCAAAGATTCGCAGAAAGCAGGTCCATCGACCCTCAAGAAGTGGCATACAGTTTTTTCGCAATCAAGTGCCAGTAGTATCGATAAAGGTATATCCCCTGCTTTATCGAATCCATCTACGTCACAGCAAACTCGCACTTCTACCATGGAACAACCGACTGGTTCATCCGGCAACATATCAAACACTCGCCTACTACGGGAGTTAGATTGGATACCGATAAAAGTGATTCGTCGTGATCCTCCTCTTACTTAGCCCTACAAAGCATGATATCATTTTTCTCCGGCTCAGAGTCAGATGGAATAAACACCGCATCCCGTCTTTTTTTCTCCGATGTTTTTCACTCCGAGTAGAATAAAGGTCTCACTTAAATCGCCTCGCTATGAACAAAATCAGATGCATGCATGGGGAAACGTTCTGTTGTTTATGCCCCTTTTTCACCTTCACGGATCGCATCACGGATCACCAAGGATCCTCGTTCCGGGACCATCCGTACTATTTCCGGTATGACTGTGTTGACTCCGTGAAGTCATCCGGCATCACCCTTGATCATCCGGCATGTCTTCATCCCCGACATCACTGATGAAAATCAATACGAACTCTTCCTTGTTGGCACCGTCTACTCCGTGTTGCCTCCGTATTCCTTCCTTCCTTGTAGGCATCGGCTACTCCGTGTTGTCTCCGGACTCATTCCAGGAAAATCCGTAAGACATTGGGACGTCCGGGATGAAAAATGTGTATGTTTTTTTTTTTTTTTTGCCAATACAAGCTCATAAAGTCAATAAAATTTGCTCACATCTTCCCCAGCAGTCAGTACAGCCATCAACCCCTCTGACTGTTCGTATAGCAATCGTCTGAGAAGCTTAAGTGGCCCACACACACCTCCTTGCTGTTTTTTTGTGTGTGTTTTTATTTGTTTTTATTCATTTTGCTTGTTTATGTCATGATTTCCAGAAGAAAAAAAAATGCGAGTTTGAAACAAAGAGATTGGCCTTTATGGTGTCGACAAGTAAAGAAGAAGGTAGGCTGCTGCAGATTTTCTGGTGTACTTGTTATATTGATGCTAGAGTCACACACGGCCGGGTCACAAAATGGATTTGATTAGGTTGAAAATGACCCGGATTAGTCCTGGAATGAGGGTAATTTATGTTACAGTCACACACGGCCGGATTTCAAACCGGTTACTTAAGGAATTATATCCGTATCAACCCGGTTCGAGCCGTAGAGACCCGTATTTACCCTTATCGAACCGTATAAAAATCCGCTTTTTGAACTGGATCCTTTTCGACCCCTACCGACCCGTGTTAACCCGTTTCGACCCTTACCGCCCCGGGTGTAAACCTTGTCATCATCCATTACATTGAAGGCACTGCTGTATACAGTAAGGGTTCATGGGGTTTTACGCTGCGGGTTGCAGCGGGTCGGTGCGAGTCAATACGTTTCGAACCGGGTCAATTCGGATATAAATACGGAATTGAAATCAGTGACAAAATTTTTGAACATTTTTGAACGTATCGTATCCCCCTGAATCCACCAGGAATTGACACGGGCTACGATGCGGGTCAATGCGGGTCTCTACGGTTTGAAACGGATCGTTACGGTTTAATTCCTCGTGGACCCGGTACGAAATTCGGCCGTGTGTGACACTAGCATTAGCTCGAGAGGCATGTCGCCCGATAATGAAAAAGTATCAAAAGCAAATGCAGAAGTCATTTGTCAACATTTTGGGGATATCCGTGTATTATTGAACATGAAAATCATGCAATCCTTTTTAAAAGCTATAATACTTTAGCCTCCACAATATTTCTTTTCCTTATGAAAAGTAAACATTACTTTGACTTGTTACAATAATATTATGATAAAGTGTGATATCATTTCCTGTGGTTTCTGAAAGAGGTAAGTAACATGTTCTCTCAGAGAATTCTCTTTTTTTTTTTGTATTTCTTTATATCGTTGTTCTGTCTTGATGTCACAAAATAGTGTAGTGTTTTCATCCAGCGATGGCGGCACAGAAACCTTAAAAATTTGTAACGTTTGAACAGACTGCCTGATTTTCCTCAAACTTCACTTATGTGCTCTTGCTGCATTGGTTTCTGTCTACATGTTTTTGCTTAGACCCTACAATCAGAGGTTAGACAATTTAAGTCCCGGGTTTTCCTAGTAGGCCCTAAAAATAAAGGGGAAAAAAGAAGCACACACACACACACACATACAAATTGTGGCATGACGTGAAGTGTGTTACGCGCATTCTTCTTATGCGCGTTCTGGTACGGTAAGCTTTTGAACCACTTTCCCTTCGAACGCTCCTCTGTCCTGCAAAGGATTTTTTCCTTCGGCAAAGGCCTTTACCCGAACGGCGACTTCGTCGCCACAGAATTCAGTTGACAAAGGGTCTGAAAACCAGACAATACCAAATTGCGTTTCTTTACGAGCAGAGCGCCACTACGACAAAATATTGAAAGGTTTGAATCAAAAGCGCGGCCGAGCCCGGCAGTGTAAACGGACAAAATTGCGGGGCTCGGCCGCGGCTCGGCCCAGCCCCGCACTGTGAACGGGGTCCTAGACCCCGTTTACAGTGCGAGGCTCGGCCGCGGCCGAGCCCTCCTTCATTTCAGTGTAAACGCACAAAAGGCCAAATGCGAGCCCAAGATTGGCCTCGCATTTGGCCACGCTCTAGAGGTGTAAACGCAAACTGGGCCAAATGCGCGGCCAATTTTAGTATGGCTTCGAAACCCTCTGCCTATACTATTTCGCTATTCAGGATATTAACCCCCTCAACGTCGAAAACTAGTATAGTTAAAGGTGGTTTTGTGCTGCAAAGGATTTTTTTCCTTCGGCAAAGGCCTTTGCCCGAACGGCGACTTCGTCGCCACGGAATTCAGTTGGCAAAGGGTCTGAAAACCAGACAATACCAAATTGCGTTTGTTTACAAGCAGAGCGCCACTACGACAAAATATTGAAAGGTTTGAATCAAAAGCGCGGCCGAGCCCGGCAGTGTAAACGGGGTCTAAGACATAGACCCCGTACACATTAAAAAAAAAAGAGACGCTTTCTCGGATTTGACTCATGCGCAGAAGCAAATTTTGCACACGACACGCTCAACTCCCGTCCGCGTCGTGCTTGCGAAAACTCTCTATTTTCACTCCTGTTCCTCACTTGCACCGATCCATTCACTCCAAACATACACATACACACAAACACACACACACACATACACACACACACACATAAACGTCGAGAAACGAAACCGACACAGTATCAATGTGAAAAATCCTTATTCTTGGACTTTGACCATTCCCAGACATCATCGCTGCTGCGATCATTATTCGATCGATATAGTATTAAATTTATGGGGAATCCCAACGTTTGTTCACACCACACATTTTCCTCCTTGGTGTTCTATGTAGTCATGTGCTTGAACCAATCCGATTTCAATATATTGGCTCTACGCCTATTCCCTTTGTACGTCAGTATGCAAAGAAAAGAGAGAAAGAGAGAGAAAGAAAAAAAAAACCCGCTATCTCCAGATATTCTCTTCATTGAGTAGAGGACAGGGCGAAACCTAGCCCTTCAAAATGTTCACTGCTAGCAGGGAGACGTCTCGTGACAGCGGTTTTTAGTGTTATATGCTTCGTAGTGAAAGATGTTGATTAATAGATGTTAATTGTTAGTAGCCATTTCTAGTGCTCTGATTACAACGATCCTCCGGTCTGAAGACGAATGTGCTGTCTTACTGAAAATCTCGCAGTTGCAATATGGCGGCCAACGACGCCGTGATAGCAGGATACCTTGAATGTCCCGTATGCCTGGAAACTTTTGAAGACGCCAGGGACCTGAAATGTCGCCACACCCTTTGTGTAAAGTGTATACAAAACCTTGCCAGTGGTGGAAATAAGATTACATGTCCAGTGTGCCGCCAAGAAACGATTATCGATGGGTATTACGGGATATCCATGCTCAAGCAAAATTATTTAGTTAATAAGATGGCCGAGGCATTGAAACAGAAGAATATCACCACTATTATTATAAGAGTACAAACGAGAAAGAACCAGTCTGCGAGAAGCATCGACCAGTCCGCAAGAAACATTTCTGTGAGGAATGCAAGGAATTCATATGCAGTGAGTGTGCTTCAGAAAATCATAAAAAGCATGCAAGCAAAGTTAGTAGCGTGAAGAAAATTGTCTCTGCGAGAAGCCAGGAAATGAAACAGATTCTTTGCGACAGTAAGACCAAGCAAAGGCAACATAAAGAAATCATCTTTGGTCTGCAGAAGAAATACAGTACGGGAAAATCCGAAGAATCTATCAAAGAAAGCAAGAGCAAATTCGACGAGTCAATCAGTACTCTTTCGACCCAGCTGCAAGAATGGAACGGTCAGATGCAGATGATGATGGACGTCGAGACAAAGAAGTCTGTTGCGTTTTCTAAATCCTTGAAGCGAGGAAGGGATATGCTGGCCCGGTGTAATGAGGTGGAAATCATCACAAACTTCCGGCAGTGGTCAGACGAGATGAAGGCTAATGATCTACGAGTGTCGGCGAACCCGAGTATGGACGGGGAGTCCAAGGCTATGAAAGACACAGCTCGCACTTGCCTTATTCATCTTAGAAAACTTGAAGAAGTTCTGTCAGGTAAGATGAATAACAAGGGTTGCATACTGTACATCATTAGTACGTCGTACAAAACCAGTAAGACCTTTCTTAAGCCGTTCGTATTATGCCCGCAGCCTGGTCGACGGTCTTGTCCATTTTTTCACATCCTAAGAAACCGTATGGACGTCGTAAGAACAACGTAAGAACCAGGCAAGATTTTTGTAGATTTCGTAGGGTCGCGAGACAAGTCTAGAATCCTCAATTCTGAGAAGATCGTACGAACGTTTAAGTTGTTCACAGAGAGCTCTTACGCCGTTCGTAAGATAGTCTTACGAACGGAGATTGGTACGTACGGTGCTCATACGAACGACTCATGACGTCCACAAGACGTTCGTAAGCCGCTCGAAAGGATTTTGTGCAATTGTTGAGTTGTAGAAGATATAAATCAACTGCTACAACCGCTCGATTTCCTTCCTCTTCCTCTTCCTCTTCCTCTTCTCCTTGGCACTAATGTTATTTTGACAGTATATCATGTCAAACTTTCAGCACTCAAGGAATTTGGGACAGTACATGGCAAAGCTTGCTTTTTTTTTTTGCATTTTTCTTTATTACAAGAAGGCCGCAAGAAACTATGCCCCACCTTACAAATATCTACGAACTCCTGAATTCGTACGCACATGGAGAGATTCGTTCGAACGCATCGTGACCATGTATACCTTTACCTCTCTCATAAAACATAGGGAACTACAGAAGCACTCAGAGGGCGCAGACCTTCTAAAGAGATTAACGATTTCCACGGATACGTATGCACGCTTTAAAAATCACCCGATTTCCCATTATATAAGCCTTTAGTTACGTCATCAACTTCCAGCTGCGCGGCGCGCCTCGCCATAGCAGAAACTAGAGCACGCACTTTAGTGCCCGTATGAAATCCTCAAAATGCACAACTTGAACTCCAAAGTGCATTGACCTTACCTGCAAAATATCAGAAATCCTTCATAAAATTCACAAGTAATCATGGATCACTATGACATAGCAAAATTTAATCATCTGTTTCTCGTGTCATTCTCAATCTTTCCTGTCTAATCCGTTCGCAACTTTTTGAGTTATATTGTAGCGAAAATATGAATTCAAGCTCCCTTATATTACCCTTTAAAGATAATCAGGCCTACATCACTTACAATCAAAAGGGACGTGTATATTTTTCATTAAAAACGGAAATTCAGTTGAGTTTCTTCATATTTTCTTTACTTTGTATTTCATTTCCATCTGAGAAGATGGCTTAATATCCCATATTCAACTGCATGGCTCGTATTCCATAGGGTCCAGTTCGATATAATGCCCCAGTCACATAGACTTCCCGGATCACCCCGGACCACCCCGGACCACCCCGGATCTGATCCGGGGAGAGATCCGTGTTGACGCCGGGAGGCCAACACGGCAACTTTTGGAGGTCAAAATCATCTGGCGTCATCCGGGGATTGCCGTGTTGGCAGAGCAATCCGAGGTGGTCCGTGTGGCTGCCGTGTAGCTGCCGTGTTGATCCGTGTAGCTGCCGTGTTGATCCGTGTAAATGCCGTGTTTGTCCGTGTAGACGCCGCGCTCTTCCAGCCTTATCCTTGTAGATGCCGTGTTGATACCGTGTGTACAGTCATACCAAAATCCCGGATCTCCCCGGACGTCCCCGGATCTCCCCGGAACACCGTGTAGATCCTTGAGCATCCGTGTTTATATGTGACTGGGGCATCAGGCGTGACCACTTCACCGGGTTAAGCATACTACTCTTTATGATGAATAAAATGCAGCGAGATCTTTTACGTGCGTGAGTTGTGACTCTCCCACACACGGGACCTCCATTTTATATCCTATCCGAGGAACAGAGTGCTTTGCCTCTTTCTAGAGGGGGTGGTATGAATACACACAACATTGCTCAGTGGGACCCGGGAATCGAACCGGAGTTCTTTGGATCGTGAGGCAGACGTGATAGCGACTGAGCTAACTCACCGCCCTTTGTTCTTCGTGAATTTCGTTCATTTAATGTGATGTCAGAAACTGCGGTAGCTTTCTCATCCAGCGAAGGCCGCACGAAAACCTTAACAATTCATAACTCTTGAAGGAAATCTCCGATGTTCCTCATTTTCACTGATATTTCTGCATTGACTACATCCACATGTATATTTGTGCTTCATTCCCCTTTAATGAAGTTTTAACTGCAATCTGATCATCATATCTTCGCTGGGTTTTGTGTAAAAAAAGCAGCGAAATTCTATCAATATTGCAAACCGTCGGGCAAAATCAATACAAAACAAAACACAAATAAAACAAACCTAACCCAACCAAAACAAACAAACAAACAAAAACACATCGTACGTTTGTGAACCATTTGTGTAGAAGGAAGTGGAATTTTCAGTCAAAATTGAAAAGATTTATATATGGATTTCGTTCAATTTTAAGTCGTTATTTAAATCTCCCCCATTTATACAGTATCTGCGCATGTATGAAAAAGAAATCGTCCTTGTTAGTTTGCGAAACTTTTATCCAAACATTTTCCAGAGGGTCAGAAGAGAGGCTGTGTGGCATGATCAAAGAAAAATGAAATATCGGTGAAAAAAAAAAATATGGACTTTAACACCTTCGGGTTTTTTTTTTCTCTGTCATTGCGTATGGTTATACATAATCGGCAATTTTTCAATCATCTGCAATCAATTCATGAAGAAAGGTTTCCGCTTACTTAATCATAAAACGTTGAAAAAGATCTTATTCAACAAAAGCCCATTTTTATCAACGTTCTTATAAAATGTTGTTGCTGTATATGAGGAACCCAAGTCATGAAAACTGTATAAATGTCGCTATGGCGACTGGTATGCCTCCGCCCTAATGCATGGATCTCCTAAGAGGTCTAGACTTTGTCTTGACTATGTGAGACGGCAGATTCACACAATATTGCCAAAAAAAAAGAGAAAATACAATGGCATGTTTTGCACAAATGTGTTGAGTGTTTACTTTCTTTGAACTAGATTTAAATTGGAGGATGGCTATAATGTTAAAGAGGACAGGTTTTCGGAAATTTAAGCATTTTCACTTAATCTTTAGTTTTTGCTCTTCTACTCCCCTTGGTCCACAATTCTTCAAATAAGCACTAACTACAATTGAAGTAACATCCATTGTCATGACATGCGTTGAGCTTTTTTGAAAATATGGGAATATTGTGACATTTGAACATGTTCCCTTGACCCGGTGATCTTTGACCGTTTGACCTTATAACCAAAATTTACCAGAATCCTGCATTTCCCCTGCATTTACAATTTTATATGATATTGTATATATGTTCTTTACACCCTATTTGAACTGTTCCTTATGATTCACTATTCTGTAGGCCTATTCATTTTGTTTTCATTTTCTCCCATTGTTTTCACCAGCCCCCCTTTTTTTTTTTGCACCCGAAGATATAGGAATATAGGGTGTCTCCACTTTGAACTTCCACTCTTTTTAACCCGGAAGTGGCACTAGAATAAAATAGAGTTAAACTTTTGAGCGCGTTAAGGCCTAAAAATTGTTTTAGAGCTGAAGACCTTTTTTTTTCTTCTTGTTAGCTCATGAAACCCGGAAGTGCCCCCCCCCCCGCTTTTGAACGTGGCTGTGTACAGTCGTACCCACAATAGAACATTTCAGGATTTATGACATAAATTATTGTAAACATTTTGCTATGTACATTGTATTGAAAACGGGATGCAGAAATATACTCAACTGAATTGAAGTGAACTGAACTGTTGCAATATTATTCTTTAACGTTTTCTATTCTCGTGGTCGGACGTTTACCCTGTGTAATTGTGTGACACGTGGTCATGGAGAGCGGTGACTGGAGTGAATGAAAGCAAACACACGTTACGTAGTAAGTAGAAACCCTACGTACTCTTGAAAGGAAGCTATTATGGTCAATCTTGAAATTTCTGATAAACACAAACAAACAATTTTGTAAACAAATTTCGAAAAATAATTCTGCCGCGCCGGAGCCACTGTAATGGCTTATGATTCATTCACGCGCGCTCAAGCTTAATCTTTGAGCTGCCGACAATCAACCGGTGTACCGGCGAGCTGTTCGATTTCACTCCAGCTAGATCTTGTAGATACCGGAGCGATGGCGGAAGTGTCATGTACGCCTATACCTGACCATGTTCATACACTTTACTAGCAGTATAGGGGTCTACATGACAGCTAATTTTATCTATATGATTGTGAAAATGCAGTAAAACTCAACAATGAAGCTGAAATATTGTTTTCAAGTCTGTATCCAATGTGGCCTAAAGTTACGTGGGCCTGACATGCCTGATATCGGTGTAAATGTAGTTGATATAAAGGTTCTGTTAATATCAAGCACGAGTTAACAACTCGAGAATGTCGCACAAAAGCATAAATAAAAGTCTAGAAAGCTAACATCTGTTCACTTAGTTCTAAGTTAGATTAAATAAGCAGGCCCTTCAAATCTACGGAAAAAATAAAGCTAACAAAGATTAAGGTCATTAAGATCATGATGGTCAAAATGTGTGCTGTGGTATAGGAGGGGCCTATGTATGTGATATATCTTTCTACTTTCATCTGACGGGTGCTTTACAGTATTGAAAAAAATGCTTTATCCCATTGCCTGTGGTGATTAAAAAGTATACTGGACAATGCTGATGTAATTGATTTGACACTGAAAGTTTTACAAGCAATTTGACAGAAGAAGCAGTGCTAATAAAAAAAAGGCTACTCTTAGTAACAGAGACAATCTAATCATATTTTGATTGAGCTTGAGTGGGACTTCCATTGTGTCTACACCTGAAAATAAAGATGTAACACATAAACATTTTATGTTGTGCTTTCCGAGTTCCTTTCAGTTACAATTATCCTATCATTTCCATCCACCACTGGTCAAACGTGAAATGTCAAAATGTCAAGTATTTTGTCATGCGATAGCACAGACATCGTAAAATAAATCAGAAACAACATTGGTTCAGTGTATTTTGTTTCCTCCCTTCAGAACTGCAAGCAAACGGCACCTCCCCATCAGAGATACGCCACGATTCCACTGGAGGTTCGCAGGAGGCAGGTTCATTACCACGCAAGAAGCAACGTCTAGAGGATTCACCGCTACAGGCTAGAAATATCGATGCATGTAAAGTCCCTGCTTTGTCAAGTCCATCGACGTCACTGCGAAGTCCTTCTACCTCTGGACAACCAAAATTTACATTCAGTAGCCCATCATCCACGCAAGCTACTAAGCAACCTACGCTCGGTACGTTTTCATTTGGTGGTTGTGAGCCTTCGACATCCGGTAGCACATCATCCACGCAAACTACTAAGCAACCTACGCCCGGTGCGTTTTCATTTGGTCGTCGTGAGCCTTCGACATCCTGTAGCACATCATCCGCGCAAGCTACTAAGCAACCTACGCTCGGTGCCTTCGACAGGGAGTTTCTATTTCAACAAGTCCTAGCCACCCTCATTTAATTTTGGGACCACCCGAAAAGACGGACTTTAGATTCTTCCAGTCGAAAAGGGGGAGGGGGGAGGTTGACCCTTGACTCCCGCAGCGCACACACACATCCACGTACATTAGTTCCGCCCAGGCCTATCAAAAGAACTGATCTTTAAGACCTGACAGAACCTACTTTCCAAGGGTTGCGTCATTAGAATTGGGGGGGGGGGGGGGGAGGGGGGTTGGTGGAGATTATTTGACTTACGACGGCCGGAGCCTCCTCCTCCCCCACGCAAATTCACACGCATTCACATATAGGCTTACACTACAAAAAGGTCTGCTACTCCAGCTCAATTTATGTTTAGCTCAGAGAGTTCTCTGCCGGAGCTATGATGGTTCAATATACGCAGAAGTGGCAGCTTTCGTCGAAATAAAAAAGCCGTACCAGATACTTAATAAAAGAATTGATGAATGATGACCGTCGTGTTAGACGTCACGTACAGATCATAATGCATGAGACATTATTCAAGCCAACATGCAGATACAGGTGATTATAAGTGCCTCATTGCCATTTCAAGTCTTGAAAAACCGTATCCAAACCCAGCCAAAGCAGATTGCTTGAACGTTAACCGCAAAACCAAATTTGCTATAGAATAAAGAGCATGTCGCGGGCAAGCTTCAGAAACTGCAGAAATTCAGTAGGAATCGCGAAACACTGAGACTAGTTTCTATACTCAACACCGAAATTGGATAGGTTTTTACAAAGACAAAGTATAATGCCGAGCAAACCAAAGAACATGTAGTGTTCCATACCATGTCTCACGCCTCAGTTTCCCTCCAGCTCACGCCCAGCAATCCTTTTCTCACGCCTACCAGGAGGCTAATACCACATGACTTTCTTACAAATTACAGCTTTTCACTACTGTAAAGGAATAATCCCGAGGTCTCTTAAATTGTGCCGTCTATACTAAGTTATTTCCATCGACATACACAGATCGAGACTTATTCACCCTTGAAGATATTTGGGGGAAATGCTCAAAATGATGTATTTTAGAATCACCTTCTATTGTAGAAAATGGTTCTGAAAGGCATCATTTTTAGTATTTTTCCCAAAGTCTCTTAAAGGGTGAATGAGTTGTGATTTGTATGTATGGATGGACATATATATACAATGTATGTATGGGTAAACATGCAGATAAGAATTATGCGAGTAAAATTTATTCTTAATACGCGAGTTTGTGAAAAAGCTCCCTATCTTGGCAGAGGGATATTTCCTCCTGCGACCCAACCTCTAACGTTTTAAACTCTCGCAGCTATTCACTCCAAGCTAGTTGAGATACTTGGCATCTCTCTCTATACCCAACTGTAATGTAGCTGTCAACCTTGCACCTCAGTTCGCATCCAATTTTAATAGTGTATACACATTTTCCAAGTTGGAGGTACAGTGTTTAAGAAGTCGTGTGGTACAAAATTTCCTCTTGAAATACATGTATTTAAAATATTAAACCAAGCAGCTAATCTTGAGCGTAATAATGTGCATGGTTGTAGTTAAGTATATATATATATATGCAAAGTAAGAAATTGTTGGTGACAAAGTTTGCCTCAGACGACATGTTTCTCCGTTTGACCATGAGTATTTCATTTCAATGGTTGAATTTAACAGTGTGTATATTGCATTTGAGCCTGGTTAAAGGATAAGTTACACTACACATGTATTTATACTTTAGTGAGTTTTAGTTAGAGAGGAGTATGTAATGATTAGAGTAACGAAACAAAATATCGCAGAATATTGACTACAATTGAAGTCGTTCTATGTTTAAGTATCATGAAGGTAAAACAAATAATTGTGTACTTTGAAAGTGAGATATTGGGCCGAATGCATAAACAAGCAATTGCTTGTAAGCAATTGCTTCAAGCAAAAGCACAAGCTCGTCTAGCAAAAGGTCTAGCTCAAGCAATTGCTTAAATCCATATGCATAACCTTATGCTTGTGCTGATACCTTTTGCTTGTCCCGCACAAGCAATTGCTTGCGTTTTCAACAAATAGTAGACTTGCTAAGGGGGTAAACGCTGCATTTTTTAGTACAAATGTCCTACTTGGCACAGATGTTCCCTAGGGCAAATGAAAAATTTTCATCTAACGAGACAATCTGTATCTATGCAAATAAGCCTTAATTTGCAGTTTATGCAGAAATACATATAAAAATTATTTAAAAATATATATGCATCCAGCAGAAGTACCTTATTTGGTAGAAGTATTCTATATAGTAAGTGGAAACATTCCTGCAAAAATTGATTTCATACCTATGTAAATAAACAAAAAAATTGCATAATTATGCAAGTTATTGTGCAAAAATCTGCATTTTTGAAAGAATTTCTAATCTATTAAGCACTGGATCTTGTAGTGCAAAGTTTGAACCTGGGATGGATGTTCCTTGGGTCAAAACCAAATGATTTATCTAAAGAGACAAACTGTCTCTATGCTAACAACCTGTTCTTTGCACAATATGCATATCAAAATCTACACATAGATTATCAGAACAAACAAAAAGCAATTATGTGACAATGTCTTAAATCGCTTTGAACTTAATATCCAAAAAGCTAATAGAATAAGACAATATTCTCACAACAACACTTTTCAGTTGCTTAAGTTGTTTCCATATTATTTGATCAACTTAGGTATTTTATGCATGAATTTTGTTAATTAGTATACAAGACGTGAAATTTCGAAACATATTGATCTTTGAAATGATTTTTACTATAAATTTTCCCTCATTGCATAAATGCTTTGTAGGGTGGGAAAAATAGCAATCGATAGTGACACTCTTAAAATATGATTATGCAAATATAAAAGTAGGGCCTATGTAGGAGCAGATGCAAATCGGAACAATATTGCTTACAAAAGGATTGTTTTTCCCTTGCAAACAGTACACAACTGACGTCATGGTTAGAAATCATTACCAAAAAACACTACAATAGTGAAAGTGTGAATCCTGATTTTCATTGTGTTTTGTAGGCACCCAAGCGAATAAGGGACTTTTTATATCAAACTGATTATAAACTTGTGTAAATTATGTGGATTATGTGGACTAAGGGTATCTGCACACATTAAGAACTCACAAACTTGAGTTAGAAACAAAGTCTGTTTCTGAAAAAAAAAAAGTTCCCTCAGTATACTATGAGCTGCTATGGCATGGAAACTATGCTAGGAAATTTATACACAATAACATTTTGATAAGGCAATAATTTATGCAAAAATTGTCATGTGAACATTAATCTTAGTCTCTGACTTAAAATCAGTCAATTTCAATAATAAATCAAAGCAGAAATAATATGTTCATAGCTATAAAAGAGTATATTAGATGGCCTTTACAATTACTAGGATGTGATTTGTCAACAGATCGTCACATGCTACTGTTTAGGAGGATCGTAAATATCATATTCTCCCTGGCTATGATTGTTTCCCTTGGGATAATGTCACTCCCTGGCGGTCCAAAGAATGTTATATTCCACCACATACCAGCTAATACCTGTATAGATGATTATGATCTACATGAACTTGAAGCTTTTTCCAAAAAACATCATTATGTTAACTGGTTTTGTGTAAAGATGTCAGAGGTTAAAATAAAAATACACAGGTAAAAATGTAAAAGGTAAGAATGTCAGAGGTTATACATGACACTGTGTACATCAAAATTAACTTTCATGCGACCCATACATTAAATGCAATGACGGTGATGACTATACCATGTCACTGAATGCCATGTCCTTTCCTGCTTATCAAGAGGAAACAAAAACACTTGAGAGGGGAGGGCTTAACATTTTTTTTCGATAATCAACAAGGGTATCACTGTCAGGAAAGAACATGCACAAATATGTACTAAGTTTCATGATCCTTGTTTAACTGAAATAATGAGAAGAAAGAAGATGGTCAGTTGCCATCTTCTTTCTTCTCATTATTTCAGTTAAACAAGGATATACATTCGTATCCCACAAGGCAATCTGATAAATTTCATCTACAAAATCCTAAAACGGTGATGGCTCTGAAATCTATCAGACACACTGGACCTGATATTTGGAACTCTCTTCCTTCAGAAATTCGAATTTTAAAGTCTATGTATTCTTTCAAGAAAGCTGTAAAGACAATGCTGCTCTCTGGATATCAGTGATCTTATAATGTCATTGCAATTGTATTGTATATGAAATTCCCTCGTAGAATTATCGCTGTTCAGAATTTATTGCGTAATGTTATGTAACCGATCATGACCTGTAACTGTTCACCTGTACCTCGGTGAGAAAATACTTTGCCATGCTTAACTATTCAGTGATCCAGGTGATCTAACTTTGTGTATTAGCGAAAGCAGACAGACCTCTCCTCTCTCCTTTTTCCTGTCCTATCTTTATGCAAGTCATCCCTCCCCTTATTTTACTATAATAATGTTATGTATTATGTACGAGGGCTGCATGCAAATCAAGCAATGCTTAAGCTGTAGCCTTTCTGCGTTTCTCATTGCATCACTGATTGTGTTCTGTTGTACATTGTAAAGGCAATGAAGAAACTGTATTGCTGTACATTCTAAAGGTAATGAAGAAACTTACCTTGTTAGCAATTAATGTTTATTTATATCCATTTATATGTTTGGCACCATCATTGTATATGATATATATGTACGTATCTGCGTGAGCAATGATATAATGCAGGAACCAATAAATTCAAATCAAAATCAAATCAAATCAAAATCAAATTCAAATCAAATCAAATCAAATACCTTGATTCACATTCAAGATATGGAAGAAAAAGTGAAATATAGCACTTTCATCAGAGCTTTGACCTTTTGGCAGGAAATTTCCCAGAGAATCTCCATTAGGTAATACATGTATATATTAAGTTTCAAGAAAAATCCTACAAGCATTGCAGAAATATGAGGGATATAGTGAAATTTGATCTTTGACCCTTGACCTTTGACAAATGACCCCTGAATTCCCTAGAAAATCCCTGCCAGTAGAGTTCCATGAAGACACACCTTGAACCATTTGCAAGATACAGAGACAAAAGTGAACATTTTCACCTGACCTTTGACCTTTGACCTCTTGACCTGAAACTCTCTGAAGAATCTTATTTTGGTATGTATATATATATATATATATATGTATATATATATATATATATATATATATATATAGTACATGTATATGCAGTCACTAAGTTTCAAGAAAATACCTTCAGGCATTGCATAGATATGGGGGAAATAATGAAATTTTAGCATTGACCTTGAACTATTGACCTTTGACCTCTTGCCGATTTTACTTAAAAACTGCTTAATTGATTGTCCCATCATACGTCATCCTTGGTGAAATTTGCTTAATCCAGTCTTGAGTTATCGCGTAAACTGAAACAAGTCGACCTTGACCATTGACTTCTGGTACATTCGGGTATTAATATGCACAATATGCTAATTAGGTGGTATTTGCACAGAGAAATAATGTTTTGATATTACAAGCGAGAAATAATGTTTTGATATTACAAACCATTTCCTTTTGACTAAAGGATATACATAATACTTTGGTAGTTTTTATCATAAAATGCAGTTCGTATACTGTAAGAAAAACTTTACAAGTAATGTTTTTACTTTACTTTCTTTAGTAATTATGTAAATTAACTAGTAATGATGGTTCAATAATTCAAATTCTTTTCTCTTTTTGTTTCATAGAGTGTTTCTAAAGGATTATATCTATCTAGGAAGAGAATTAAGGGGGGTTTCATTGTTTACAAATCAATTTGAATAACTCGCATAATATTATGCAAATTTTATGTTTATTTACATAGGTATGAAATCAGTTTTTGCAGGAATTGTTTCCACATACTCTATAGAATACTTCTACCAAAATGGGTATTTCTGCTGGATGCACATATATTTTTTAAACAATTTTTATATGTATTTTTGCATGAATTATGCAAATTAAGGCTTATTTGCATAGATACAGATTGTCTCTTTAGATGGAAAAATTCCAATTGTACCGAGGAACATGTGTGCCAAATAGGACATTTGTACTATAAAATGCAGCGATCACCCCTTTTTTCGCCCTTAGCAAGCCTAAAAAAAGGGACGGTCACGCCTGTGCGAACACAAGAACAAAGGCGAGTGTGACAGCATGTATTTCAAAGGGCGTGTGTGTGCTGAAGCATTTCCTGACATAGCGAAGGAGCTATGAAATGACACTCATAAATGCACACACAGACGCACACACACACCTTTATACACACACATACTGGCTGATTCCCATCACTGCTTAGAGAAGCCGGCATCTGCCAGATCGCACGTGGAGAGAGGTCTCCTTGCTCTCCACCGAAGTCAGACATCCTGTACTTGTTAGGTGATACGCTATCAGCGTATCACCTATTGTGATTGTCAAAATCTCTCTTTATTAGGTGATACGCTATCAGCGTATCACCTATTGTGATTGTCAAAATCTCTCTTTATTAGGTGATACGCTTTTAGCGTATCACCTATTGTGATTGTCAAAATCTGTCTTTTTAGGTGATACGCTATCAGCGTATCACCTATTGTGATTGTCAAAATCTCTCTTTATTTCTTTTTATTCTTCTTTCTTTCTGGACAATTTTGTGTCATCAATATCTCAAGAATGACATTACGGAATAACATGACATTTTCAGGGAACATGTCTCATGACAAAATCTAGCCACAATAAGGTTTTCATGACAGTAACATATCTATGACGTCATCTAGGCGCCATTTTGTGATTTTCGGACCATGTTACATGATCGATCATAACTTCATAACTAAAGGTCATTTCTGTATCATTTTCTGTGGACATTAAGTTTAGGTCACGCTCTATCTTACATGTTAATGCTAATTACCTAGGACATCATTACGCGCACGTACGCGCGCATCAAACTTTTAAAAGGCTCAAAACAACTTTCCAATGGGAAATCTCGAAGTTTCAGACAATTTTAAGCGTTCCGCGCGTAGGCGTCCGTCCGCGCATTTTCGCGCGCAGTGCGCGTAAGCAACATGAAAATGCAATTGTTTTGACAGATTTGGATTCCTGATACATTAAGTAACAATATCCAATGATTTCCGATCAATTTTGACTTATAACAAAGGAATGCGCTGGCGTCAAAGTTGAAATTTCGTGTGCGCGTCTATGTGGAAATATAGCGAAAAACATGTCTTTGTTTATTTCGCCATAGCTCTTTAAAACGCAGGGTGACCGTATGTTTTTATTGCATATTACAAAAGCATATGAATTGGAAATAACATTTCAAGCATCAATATTTCCCGAAATACATTATGACGTCATCATATCATCATCTGAAATCAAAAAAGTGGAATTAATTTTTTTGAGGTACTGTTTCTGACATTCATTTGCTCGTATCTCTCTTGTTTAAGCTCAATATTATCCCAAATTCAGATATGTTTTACTTTGAACATTTGCCTTTCAAGTCCATGTCATGGTTTTGAAATTTGATGACATCATCATACCTTAAATTGTGATTAAAGGTAAAGACTCAAAATCGGACAAATTTACGTGTATTGTCTATGGGAGGTGATTTTTTTTTAGACCATGCATTGACTTGACAACGTTTAAGCACCTTTATCTCAGCTGATTTTGCTCCATTTCCTCTGAAACTTATGTATGTTGTAGCTCAGACAATAAGCTGCAGTCATCATGCATTTTATATTTTAAAATCTCCTCATGAGGTCGACAATTTTGTAGTTAAAAACTGAAAATGAGAATGCAATCTGTACGGAACGATTGGCGATCGTTGTTTGCAACTGTATATTGGTCGAATCCACGCGGCCACTTGTGGGAAGTTGAATAGCGCCATCTCCGTCAACAGTCACGATTGTATAATTAAAAATTTAAGTTTCGCAAACGATCTTCAGGACAGCCATTTGGCGTAATCGCTTAGCGCGCTGGGTGTTCATAACGCCATACGGGAAGGCGAGAAGTTCGACTCCCGCAGGACTTTTCCCTTTTTTTCTTTTTTTTTCGGCTGTTCAGCTTTACTCGATGTCATTTATCGTATTATTTTATCAAGTATACGTAAGCCGTGAACACGGCTGCTCTATTTCCCTTAATTGTTTTGTATTGGAGTTTGGAGATTGGGTTTGCTTCATTAATTTTGTCACACTTAATGTTGTAAATTGCCCCTTGTTACAGTGTCCCGCTTGCCACCTTTCGTTTGCTCTTTCCTTTTCTCTTCATTGGTTATTGTTATATTGTAACAGGATAGGTAGGAACATGTACGTTTAGATAACTGGCAGGAATGGGAGCTGAATTGATTAATTCTAGTCCAGGTGTATGGCGCCTCGCTCATATCTTTGAAATTCCAGGTTGTTATTGTTTGACCCAATTACGGAATTGTAGACAGGTTTTATGTTTCTATAGAGGTATCTTATGCCACATGAGTGGAAGGCATCACTGTTTAGTAGTAGTAATGAACTTTTTCATGTTGTAAATGATATTAAGTTATGAATTTCACATCCAATCTTCGGGACAGCCGTGTGGCTTTATAGTCGCTTAGCCCGCTGCATTGTCATTATGCACTACCTTAGGACGAGATGTTCGAGACCCGCAGGACGCTATTATTTTTTCTCTCTCTTTCTTTGTTTTTCTTTTGGCAGTTCTGCTTTATTCCGATGTCATTTATCGTATTATCTTATCAAGTATATAACTACCCCACGAGACACAGTCACTCAAGTTCCATTTTTTTTTTGTCGGAGGCTGGAGGTTGTATTTGCTTTATTTATCATACGTAATGTTGTAAATTGCCCTTGGTATACAGTGCCCCGCTTGCCACCTTTCGTTTCTCTTTCCTTTTCTCTACGTTTGTTCCTGTAACACTGCACAAGACAGGTCGGAAAATAATTTACATAACTCAACTGGAGCAAGAATGGCAACTGAATGAATTAACTCTAGGCCAGGTGTATAACGGCGTCTCGCTCATCTCTTTGAAATTCCAGGTTGTTATTGTTTGACCCAATAACGGAATTGTAGACAGGTTTTATGTTGCTATAGAGGTATCTTGTGCCACATGAGTACAAGGCATCACTGCTCAGTAGTAGTAATGAACTTTTTCATGTCCCTCCATGTCAATTATAGTGTGTTTAAAGGGGTTGTGCGTCTATCTGCCAAAGAAAAGGAAAACCTTATTTTCGCCATGGCTGTTTCTCTATACGTAGCCGTATGTGGTGAGTGTTGTTGGTATCTGAGCAGTGAAGAACAGAGCGTCAGGCTAAAATCCCCCTTAGTTATACGCGCTAAGCGTTCAATGTCATATATCTTTATTTATGTAGTCAATCACTGCTAATGGAGTTACAGAATTATGTTATGACACGTTTCACTGAAAGTTTGTAAAGCAAAGTTTATGGACAAGGCAAGCAATTGTACATAAATAATACCATTAATTTCAGAGGGAAATTATGTTATACCTAAATGTAAGAGTATCACTGCTTTGGAATTGGTGAGACAATATGCTTGGCACGAGGGCTTCCACTTCTAATAGCTGATCCCTTTGAAGATTTGTCGGTCACGGGTGATCGTCATGATTCATCTTTCACGTAGAAGCTTACGTTCCACACTCTTAGTTCGAGAAGACTTACCATCACACTTCAAATTGCGATTAAAGGTAAAGACGCAAAATCGGACAAGTTTACGTGTTATGTCAATGGGAGGTGATTTTTTTTAAAACCATGCATTGCCTTGACAACGTTTAAGCACCTTTATCTCAGCTGATTTTGCTTTATTTCCTCTGAATCTATAGTATGTTGTAGCTGAGACAATAAGCTGCAGAAATCACGCATTTTATTTTTGCAAATCTCATCAGGTTGATAATTTTGCAGTTTAAAACTGAAAATGAGAATGGAATGTCGACCAGACGATTACTGAATCATCTTTGACATACATAACTTTACGTTCCTCATGTTTTCTCGTCGAGACGTATGGCCGAGTGGTTAAAGGCGACGTTTCAGAGACGTGAGGTTGCGGGTTCGAACCCCACAAGAGCACGAAACAAAATACTTACTTTTTTTTTTACTTTTTTCTTCAATGGAGTACTACACCTTCACCTATGCAGAAATCACGTTCGCATGTAACCGCACCTATACGCACACACACACAATATCCCTTTGTTTTGTGTTGGAGACCAAAGCGCTTCGACTGGAAATTTCGACTTGAAAATACACATGTAAATGTGAAGGTGACCCTTAAAAGACCTTATCGCCATGTTTGATTTCTGTTTTTTAACAGTATAAAGACCTATTGGTAAATATTCATTTACATATCCTGTCTGATCGACTTACTTGCCCACGCCGACACACGCATGAAATGTTCACATGGTTGCATGACAGAAACAATTTCATCTGAATTATGTGGGACTGTATAAAGAATAGGACTTCACGAATGTGTCTCATGTCCTCTATTTGTCTGTTTATGCTAAAAAAACAACTGCTATAACATCTAATACATTTTGCTTCACTTGTCACACAAAAGGTTATAAATTGCAGTTGTGCAGTATATTTTTGCCAGCTCTCGTCTTCTCTTCCCTTTTCGCTACGTTTGTTTTGTTATACTGAAGGTGGGGATTTATGCATTTATATAAATACTTCAACTTGAGTGGGAAAAAGAACTGAATTGATTTACTCTAAGCCAGGTGTATACCGTCTCGCTCATCTCTGTGATATTTCGTACTGTATTGTTTGACCCAATAACGGAGTTGTAGACAGGCTTTATGTTGCTTTAGAGGTATCTTGCGCCACATGAGTGGAATGCATATGCTGTTTAGTATTAATGAAGAGTTCTTTCATGTCCCTCCGTGCCAATTACAGTGTGTTTAAAGGGGTTGTGTGTCGATCTGCCAAATAAAAGGCAAAACTGTTATTTAAGTAATGGCTGTTTCTCTATACGCAGCCGTAGGTGATGAGTGTTGTTGCCATCTGAGCAGTGAAGAGCAGAGTATCAGGTTATAATCCCCTGAGTTATATGTGCTAAGCGTTCATTTTGATATATCTTTGTTTATCTAGTAGTCACTGCTAATGGAGTTACATAGTTATGTTATGACACGTTTCACTGAAAGTTTGTAAAGCAAAGTTTATGGACTATGCAAGCAATGGTAGGCCTACATGATTAATACCATTGATTTTAGAGCGAAATTATGGAATGCCTAAATGTCATTGTCTCATTGCTTTGTTGAGACAATATGCTTGACACTCCTTCCACTTCTAACTGTTCCCTTTGAAGATGTGTCGGTCACGGGTGATCATCATGATTCATCTTACGTTCCACACTCTTGGTTCGAAAAGACTTACCATTTAGTTACGTGGTTAGAAGCTATGTCTCTTTCTTTATTTTAGTTGAGGTAATGCCGCTTTCGTCTAGGTACAAATCATATTGTCATGTAAACAAACACACACTCTCTCTATTTGCCTCTGTTTTGTTTTTGGACGTTTCATTGCTTTTTCTGCCGGAAAATTTCACAGGCTTGTAGCTGCAAGGGCTTTCTTTATTTTTCCTTTTTTTCTTAGGCAGTTCAGCTTCACTCCTATGTCATTTGTTTCACTATTTCCTCAAGTATACACATCCCCACGAACACAAACACGCAATTTCCCTTATTTTATATCGGAGGTTAGAGTGTTTCTGTTGCTCGTGGGAATTTTTGTTTATCGCCAAATTACAATTCATTTAGCTAAACATGGATACTCAACCAGCAGAGCCCTTAAAATAAGTCAGCAAGTAGTTACTAGTACAATATAGCACCATATTTCGTCCGGGTATAAATCCCATTCTGTAAAGACACGCACTCGCTGTATTTTCCTTTGTTTTGGATTGGATGATTCATTGCTTAATTGCTGGAAAATTTTACAGGCTTGTAGCTTTAAGAGCTCTCCAAACTGATCATATTAATGACAAGATTCGATATAGCAGTTTTGGTTATGGAAATAAGGGCTAGAGTTCATATTTTTAAAAGACCACTATTAAAGTCAAGACGATCTTTAGAACACTGTATTGACGTGTTTCAATTTGTTCGTGTTTATATTTGTTCGTCATCGTAGAGATACACTGTACTAAGAAAACCTGTTAATCTACTTGGGCCTACTTGCACACGCAGACACACGTACAGGACTTTCCATGTGGTTTGCATTGTTACTAACAATATGATCTGAATAATGAAGGTCCAAAAAAATCGACTTTGCTAAAATATTATTGCAGAAATATAACTTAAAGTCGCTATATTTAATTGTTTCGTTGTCAATCACTGGTGACCGATATCTGATGACCCAAAGCGTATCACCTAACTCGTCTTTAAAGTGACGAGTTTCATGTCTCGTTTTTTATTCTTCTTTCTTTCTGCCACATTTTGTGTCGTCAATATCTCAAGAATGACATTACGAAATAACATGACATTTTCAGTCAACATGTCTCATGACAAAATCTAGCCACAATAAGGTTTTCATGACAGTAACATATCTATGACGTCATCTAGGCGCCATTTTGTGATTTTCGGACCTTGTCACATGATCGATCATAACTTCATAACTAGATGTCATTTCTGTATCATTTTCGGTGGACATGAAGTTCAGGTCACGCTCTAACTTACTTTTTAACGCTAGTTACACAGGTCATCATTACGCGCGCGTGAGCGCGCGTCAAAATTTTAAAAGGCTCAAAACGACTTCCCAATGGGAAATCTCGAAGTTTCAGACAATTTTAAGCGTTTCAAACATTTTCTCGCGTGCGCGTCCGTCCGCGCAATTTCGCGCGCAGAGCCCGTACGCAACATTAAAATGCAATTTTTTTGACTGATTTGGATTCCTGATACTTTGAGTAACAATATCCACTGATTTCCGATCGATTTCGACCTATAACAAAGGAATGCACTGGCGTCAAAGTTGAAATTCCGCATGCGCGTCTTTCTGCAAATATAGTGAAAAGACATGTCTTTGTTTATTTCGCCATAGCTCTTTAAATCGTCCGTTGACCCTATATTTCTATTGCATATTACAAAAGTATATGAATTGTAAATAACATTCCAAGTATCAATATTGCCAGGAAATGGCGATGACGTCATCATATCGTCATTTTAAATAAAAAAAGTGGAATTGATTTTTGTTGAGGTACTGTTTCAGACATTCATTTGCTCGTATCTCTGTTGTTTAAGCTCAATATTATCCCAAATTCAGATATGTTGTACTTTGAACATTTGCCTCTCAAGTCCATGTGATGGTTTTGAAATATGATGACGTCATCATACTAGAAATTGTGATTAAAGGTAAAGACTCAAAATCAGACAAGTTTACGTGTTATGTCTATGGGAGGTGATTTTTTTTAAACCTTGCATTGACTTGACAACGTTTAAGCACCTTTACCTCATCTGATTTTGCTCCATTTCCTCTGAAACATACGTATGTTGTAGCTGAGACAATAAGCTTTAGTAATCATGCATTTTATGTTTTCAAATCTCCTCATCAGGTTGATAATTTTGTAGTTTAAAACTGAAAATGAGAATGCAATCTGTACAGAACGATTCCCAATTTTTCTTTGCAACTGTATATTGATCGAATCCACGCTGCCACTTGTGAGAAGTTGAATAGCGCCATCACAAGTCAAGACATTCACAATAGTATTTAGATTTAAGTTTCGCACTCAATCTTCAGGACAGCCGTGTGGCGTAATCGCTTAGCGCGCTGGGTGTTCATAACGCCTTACCGGAAGGTGAGAAGTTCGACTCCCGCAGGACTTTTTTCCGTTCTTTCTTTTTCTCTCCTTTTTTTTCGGCAGTTCAGCTTTACTCCGATGTCATTTATCATATTATTTTATCAAGTGTACCTAACCAGTGAACACGGCTGCTCTATTTCCCTTGTTTTGTATTGGAGTTTGGAGATTGGGTTTGCTTCATTAATTTTTGTCACACTTAATGTTGTAAATTGCCCCTTGTTACAGTGTCCCGCTTGCAACCTTTCGTTTGCTCTTTCCTTTTCTCTTCATTGGTTATTGTTATACTGTAACAGGATAGGTAGGAACATGTACGTTTAAATAGCTTGCAGGAATGGGAGCTGAATTGATTAACTCTAGTCCAGGTGTATGGCGTCTCGCTCATCTCTTTGAAATTCCAGGTTGTTATTGTTTGACCCAATAACGGAGTTGTAGACAGGTTTTATGTTGCTATAGAGGTATCTTGTACCACATGAATGGAAGGCATCACTGTTTAGTAAGTAGTAATGAACTTTTTTATGTTGTAAATGATATAAAGATATGAATTTTACATCCAATCTTCGGGACAGCCGTGTGGCTTTATAGTCGCTTAGCGCGCTGCATGGTCATTATGCACTACCTTATTATAGGACGAGATGTTCTAGACCCGCAGGACGCTATTATTTTTTTCTCTCTCTTTCTTTGTTTTTCTTTTGGCAGTTCAGCTTCATTCCGATGTAATTACCCCACGACACACAGTCACTCAAGTTCCTTTTTTTTTTGTCGGAGGCTGGAGGTTGGATTTGCTTCGTTTATCATACGTAATGTTGTAAATTGCCCTTGGTATACAGTGCCCCGCTTGCCACCTTTCGTTTTCTCTTTCCTTTTCTCTACGTTTGTTCCTGTTACACTGCACAAGACAGGTCGGAAAATAATTTACATAACTCAACTGGAGCAGGAATGACAACTGAATAAATTAACTCTAGGCCAGGTGTATGACGTCTAGCTCATCTCTTTGAAATTCCAGATTGTTATTGTTTGACCCAATAGCGGAAATGTAGATAGGTTTTATGTTGCTATAGAGGTATCTTCTGCCACGTGAGTAGAAGGCATCACTGTTTAGTAGTAGTAATGAACTTTTTCATGTCCCTCCATGTCAGTTATAGTGTGTTTAAAGGGGTTTTGTGTCTATCTGCCAAAGAAAAGGAAAACCTTATTTTCGTCATGGCTGTTTCTCTATACGTAGCCGTAGGTGATGAGTGTTGTTGGTATCTGAGCAGTGAATAACACAACATCAGGCTAAAATCCCCCTTAGTTATACACGCTAAGCGTTCAATTGATATTTATTATCTTTATTTATGTAGTCAATCACTGCTAATGGAGTTACAGAATTATCTTATGACACCTTTCACTGAAAGTTTGTAAAGCAAAGTTTGTGGACAAGGCAAGCAATTGTACATGAATAATACCATTGATTTCAGAGGGAAATTATGGTATACCTAAATGTAAGGGTATCATTGCTTTGGAATTGCTGAGACAATATTATCTTGGCACGAGGGCTTCCACTTCTAATAACTGATCCCTTTGAAGATGTGTCGTCACGGGTGATCGTCATGATTCATCTCTCACGTAGAAGCTTACGTTCCACACTCTTAGTTCGAGAAGACTTACCATCATACTTCAAATTGTGATTAAAGGTAAAGACTCAAAATCAGACAAGTTGACGTGTTATGTCCATGGAAGGTGATTTTTTTTTTTAAACCATGCATTGACTTGACAACGTTTAAGCACCTTTATCTCAGCTGATTTTGCTCCATTTCCTCTGAAACTTAAGTATGTGGTAGCTCAGACAATAAGCTGCAGTAATCATGCATTTTATTTTTTCAAATCTCCTCATCAGGTTGATAATTTTGCAGCTCAAAACTGAAAATGAGAATGGAATGTGGACCAAACTATTCCTGAATCATCTTTCACATATAAGCTTACGTTCCTCATATTTTCTCGTCAAGACGTACATGGCCTACTCGGAGAGGATAAAGGCGACGTCACAAGAGACGTGAGGTTGCACACGTACGGGTTCGAACGCCATAAGAACACGAAACAAAATACTTACATCTTTTGCTTTTTTTCTTTTATGGAGTATTCACCTTCGTCCATGTAGAAATCACGTTTTCATGTAAACGTACACACACACAGGCACACACACACACACACACACACACACAATATCCCTACTGAATATCAATGTAAATTTGTGTTGTGTATAGCATACATAGATAGATTTAAGTTTCGCACAGGATCTTCGGATCTTCCATGTGCCAGAATCGCTTAGCACGCTGCGTGTTTATAATGCCCGACCGGAAGGAGAGAAGTTAATCGAGTCCCGCAGGACTTTTTCCTTTTATTTCTTTTTTCTTTTTTCAGCAGTTCAGCTTCACTCTGATGTCATGAACAAAGCTACTCTATTTCCCTTGTTTTGTATTGGAGTTTGGAGGTTGGGTTTGCTTCATTAATTTTGTCACACGTAATGTTGTAAATTGCCCCTTGAAACAGTATCCCGCTTGCCACCATTCGTTTTCTCTTTCCTTTTCTCTTCATTTGTTCTTGTTGTACTGTAGCAGGATATTTAGAAACGTGTACGTTTACATAACTAACAGGAATTGGAACTGAATTAATTAACTCTAGTCCAGGTGCATGGCGTCTCGCTTATCTCTTTGAAATTTCAGGTTGTTATTGTTTGACCAAATAACGGAGTTATAGACAGGCAGGGAAGGAAGTGACTTGATATTGCTTCATAATGAGGAATTTTGGGCAACACCTTTCCAAGCGTAGTGATTATGACGGGTTTCTCTGTCGTTTATTTTCGTCATGGCTGTTTCACTAGTTTAGCCATAGGTGATATATGTTGCTGGCATCTGGGAGAATAGAACAGATCAGTACCAAACTGGAATAGCCCTATAAGTAATGTGGTAAGCGTTCAATTTTTTTGCATTATCTTTCTTCTTTAAAGTCAATCACTACTGATCGAAATACACAATATAATATGACAAGTTCCACTGGTAGTTTAGGAAAAGGGAGTTAATGCACGATGCAATGATAAATGTGCTACCATTGATTTTAGAGACGTCGTTGTGGTGTGGTACTGGTGATGGTAAGGGAACCATAGATTGCTTTTAAAGTAATGAGACAATCATTGGACCTTTGCATCAGGACCGTATTCCAATCTAGAATATAATGCATGTTCGTGCGGAGGTTTTTTTTTTAAATCCTGCCGTGGACATTTTTTTTTCTTGTTTTTAATTTAAGAATGTTATATCTAAATTTGTTTCTTTCCCCTGACATTTTTTTTTTGTTGGATATAAAGTTGGACGTTCCGTGACCGAGTAAAAGAGCAGCGATTTAGTTACAGTTTCAATGCATCTTGTTCTACATTAAATGGATTGTTGTTAAATTTGACATTGTCTGTCTATTTGCCTGTTTATGCTCATAAAACACTGCTATAACAACTAATACATTTGCTTCACTTGTCACACGCAATAATGTGGATTGCAGTTGTGCATGCATTTTTTCTTTTGCCACCTCTCGTTTTTCTCTCCCCTTTTCCCTCACTTTGGTTTTGTTATACTGCAGATGGGAATTATTACAATGACATAATCCAACTTGAAGTAGGAATGAGAACTGAATAAATTAACTCTAGGCCAGGTGTATATAGCGTCTCGCTCATCTCTTTGAAATTTCAGGTTGTCATTGTTCGATCAACGGAGTTGAAGACAGGCTTTATGTTGCTATAGAGGTATCTCGTGCCACATGAATGGAATGCATACGCTGTTTAGTATTAGTAATGAACTTTTTCATGTCCATCCCTGCCAATAAAAGTGTGTTTGATGGGGTTCTGTGTCATTGTGCCTATGAGAAAGCAAAGTTTTATTTTCGCCATGGCTGTTTCTCTATGCGTAGCCGTGGGTGATGGGTGTTGTTGGCATCTGGGCAGTAAAGAACCGAGTATCATGCTTTTATACCCCCTCCCCCGGTTAGGTTCTAAGCGTTCAATACGGTGATATATTTTTCTTCTTTATTATGTCAATCACTGCTGATGGAATTACAGAATTATGTTATGACACGTTTCACTCAAAGCTTAAAAAACAAAGTATATGCACGATACAAGTAATGGTGCATGAGTCCTATAGGCCATTGATTTTAGATGAGAAATGATGATATGCCTATAGTAGGGGTATCATTGATTAGGAATTAATGAAACGATTAAGCACTCCTTCCACTTCTAACTGTCCCCTTTTAATGTGTGTCGATCACGTGAGATCGTCATAAATTATCATTCACGTATAAGCTTACGTTCGAAGTGTACTCTTAGTTGGAGGAGACCTATAGTTACATGGTTAAAGGCGATGTCTCTTTCACTGGAGCCGTACGTTTGGCCCGTTTTTCTTTTGCCCTTTTCTCTTTAATTGAGGTATCACTTTCGTCCAGGTATAAATCACATTCTCATGTAAACAGACTCACTTGCTCTATATCCCTTGTTTTGTATCGGAGGCTTCATTGATTTTACTGCTTGTAAATCTCACAGGCTTGTATATAGCTGTAAGAGCTCTCTGAACTGATCACTATGATAGCAAGATTAGAGGGAGTCATATTGGTTATGTAAATAATGGTCAAAGGTCATGTTTTAAAAGGCCACTGTTAAAGCCAGGATGGTTATAAACACTTAATTGTCATGCTTTATTTGTACGTGCCGAGGATCACTTGGACCCCGTTTACAGTGCGAGGTTCGGCCGCGGCTCGGCCGCGCCGAGCCCGCCTTCATTTCGGTGTAAACGCGCAAAAGGCCAAATGCGGGGCCAAAATGGCCTCGCATTAGGCCACGCTCTGGACGTGGTCTCGGCCGCGGCCGAGCCGCGGTCGCGCCCGGCCTTTTTCTCAGTGTAAACGCAAACTGGGCTAAATGCGCGGCCAATTTTAGTGTGGCTTCCATACCCTCGCCTGTACTATTTCGCTATTCAGGATATTAACCACTTCAACGTCGAAAACTAGTATAGTTTAAGGTAGTTTTGTCCTGCAAAGGATTTTCTCCTTCGGCAAAGGCCTTTGCCCGAACGGCGACTTCGTCGCCACGGAATAAGCCAGTTCGGTGTTTCAGTTTGAGCATGAGCAGAAAAAGGTCATTTGTACCGAGAGACAGGTTGGTTTTTAATTTCACTTAGATAAGCATCTGTAATGCTATGATTATTCATGGTCCTTCATGCCTGCCAGTACATCCACCTGGCAGCAAGCCTGGTATTTGGCAATGTTAACAGAAAAAGTTTGTTAATGTATTCAAAACAGCACAATGAAATAGATGCTTCCCAAAGTGTTGATTTACGAACCATTCTGGTCACTTCATCTACACAGGTTCATTCTTTGTTAGAATACGAGTTCCATAAATTGCTATGTTGGGCAAGCTGCTACATTATGTCGCTTTGAATTGAGTGAAGTGCCTAACCAACTGAGAAAAATGAAAGGTCATTTGTACCCATGTGCACATGAGCTATCTCCGAACTGGCTTATTCAGTTGCCAAAGGATCTGAAAACCAGACAATACCAAATTGCGTTTGTTTACAAGTAGAGCGCCACTACGACAAAATATTGAAAGGTTTGAATCAAAAGCGCGGCCCAGCCCCGCACCGTAAACAGGGTCTAAGTTTATGCACTGTACGTACTCAAAAAGTCCGTAAATCGACTTAGTCATACACGCACAGAATTTCCACATAGTTTGTGTGACAGAAAAACAAATGTGATCTGAATAATGTAGGCCCCCCAAAAAGTTCAACTTTAAGTATCTCATTGTAACTTCAAGGTGCTATATTACATTCTTTTCTTTGTCGATCACGGATGACGGACATCTGATGACCCCAAGCGTATCACCTAACTCGTCTTCAGTGTGACGAGTTTCATATCTCGTTTTTTATTCTTCTTTCTTTCTGGACAATTTTGTGTCGTCAATATCTCAAGAATGACATTACGAAATAACATGACATTTTCAGTCAACATGTCTCATGACAAAATCTAGCCACAATAAGGTTTTCATGACAGTTACATATCTATGACGTCATCTAGGCGCCATTTTATGATTTTCGGACCTTGTCACATGATCGATCATAACTTCATAACTAGATGTCATTTCTGTATCATTTTCGGTGGACATGAAGTTCAGGTCACGCTCTATCTTACTTTTTAACGCTAGTTACACAGGTCATCATTACGCGCGCGTAAGCGCGCGTCAAAATTTTAAAAGGCTCAAAACGACTTCCCAATGGGAAATCTCGAAGTTTCAGACAATTTTAAGCGTTTCAAACATTTTCTCGCGTGCGCGTCCGTCCGCGCAATTTCGCGCGCAGAGCCCGTAAGCAACATGAAAATGCAATTTTTTTGACTGATTTGGATTCCTGATACTTTGAGTAATAATATCCATTGATTTCCGATCGATTACGACCTATAACAAAGGAATGCACTGGCGTCAAAGTTGAAATTCCGCGTGCGCGTCTTTCTGCAAATATAGTGAAAAAACATGTCTTTGTTTATTTCGCCATAGCTCTTTAAATCGTCCGTTGACCCTATATTTCTATTGCATATTACAAAAGTATATGAATTGTAAGTAACATTCCAAGTATCAGTATTGCCAGGAATACGCGATGACGTCATCATATCGTCATTTTAAATCAAAAAAGTGGAATTGATTTTTTTGAGGTACTGTTTCTGACATTCATTTGCTCGTATCTCTGTTGTTTAAGCTCAATATTACCCCAAATTCAGATATGTTGCACTTTGAACATTTGTTTTTCAAGGCCATGTGATGGTTTTGAAATATGATGACGTCATCATACTAGAAATTGTGATTAAAGGTAAAGACTCAAAATCAGACAAGTTTACGTGTTATGTCTATGGGAGGTGATTTTTTTTTAAACCATGCATTGACTTGACAACGTTTAAGCACCTTTACCTCATCTGATTTTACTCCATTTCCTCTGAAACATAAATATGTTGTAGCTGAGACAACAAGCTTAGTAATCATGCATTTTATGTTTTCAAATCTCCTCATCAGGTTGACAATTTTGCAATTTAAAACTGAAAATGAGAATGCAATCTGTACGGAACGATTCCCAATTTTTCTTTGCAACTGTATATTGATCGAATCCACGCTGCCACTTGTGGGAAGTTGAATAGCGCCATCACAAGTCAACACTGTCACGATAGTATTTAGATTTAAGTTTCGCACTCGATCTTCAGGACAGCCATGTGGCATAATCGGTTAGCGCGCTGGTTGTTCATAACGCCATACCGGAAGGCGAGAGGTTCGACTCCCGCAGGACTTTTATCCGTTCTTTCTTTTTTTTCTCTTTTTTTTTCGGCAGTTCAGCTTTACTCCGATGTCATTTATCGTATTACTTTATCAAGTGTACGTAACCCGTGAACACGGCTGCTCTATTTCCCTTGTTTTGTATTGGAGTTTGGAGATTGGGTTTGCTTCATTAATTTTGTCACACTTAATGTTGTAAATTGCCCCTTGTTACAGTGTCCCGCTTGCCACCTTTCGTTTGCTCTTTCCTTTTCTCTTCATTGGTTATTGTTATACTGTAACAGGATAGGTAGGAACATGTATGTTTAAATAACTTGCAGGAATGGGAGCTGAATTGATTAACTCTAGTCCAGGTATATGGCGTCTCGCTCATCTCTTTGAAATTCCAGGTTGTTATTGTTTGACCCAATAACGAAGTTGTAGACAGGTTATATGTTGTTATAGAGGTATCTTGTGCCACATGAATGGAAAGCATCACTGTTTAGTAGTAGTAATGAACTTTTTTATGTTGTATATGGTATAAATATTTAAGATAAATATATGAAGGGTTTGTTTGCAAAAACCGATAAGTCCATTTTTGAAGATTTTGAAGTACGATCTCTGTCATAAAGTACAAAATAATACCTTTTAAATGATATATTGGTCACTACATATAAAGCTATATTTTTGAAGATATGGTCAAAAGAAGCAAAAATTTTCTTACTATTCTCTTTATTTTTCTTGACCTTTAATCGCAAATATCTCCCTTTGGCAAATATGGACTTATCGGTTTTTGCAAACAAACTCTTCATATATATATATATATATATATATATATAAATAAAAAAAGATTAAAGATAAATTTCACATCCAATCTTTGGTACAGCCTTGTGGCTTTATAGTCACTTAGCGCGCTGCATGGTCATTATGCACTACCTTAGGACGAGATGTTCGAGACCCGCAGGACGCTATCATTTTTTTCTCTCTCTTTCTTTGTGTTTCTTTTGGCAGTTCAGCTTTATTCCGATCGATGTCATTTATCGTATTATCTTATCAATTATACTACCCCACGACACACAGTCGCTCAAGTTCCTCTTTTTTTTTTTGTCGGAGGCTCTAGGTTGGATTTGCTTCATTTATCATACGTATTGTTTAAATTGCCCTTGGTACAGTGCCCCGCTTGCCACCTTTCCTTTTCCCTTTCCTTTTCTCTACGTTTGTTCCTGTTATATTGTCACAAGACAGGTCGGAAAATAATTTGCACAACTCAACTGGAGCAGGAATGGCAACTGAATGAATTAACTCTAGGCCAGGTGTATGGCGTCTCGCTCATCTCTTTGAAATTCCAGGATGTTATTGTTTGACGCAATAACGGAGTTGTAGACAGGTTTTATGTTGCTATAGAGGTATCTTGTGCCACATGAGTAGAAGGCATCACTGTTCAGTAGTAGTAATGAACTTTTTCATGTCCCTCCATGTCAATTATAGTGTGGTTTAAAGGGGTTGTGTGTCTATCTGCCAAAGAAAAGGAATAACTTATTTTCGTCATGGCTGTTTCTCTATACGTAGCCGTAGGTAATGAGTGTTGTTGGTATCTGAGCAGTGAAGAACAGAGCATCAGGCTAAAATCCCCCTTAGTTATACGCGCTAAGCGTTCAATTTGATATATCTTTCTTTATGAAGTCAATCCCTGCTAATGGAGTTACAGAATTATGTTATGACACGTTTCACTGAAAGTTTGTAAAGCAAAGTTTATGGACAAGGCAAGCAATTGTACATGAATATACCTACCATTGATTTCAGAGGGAAATTATGGTATGCATAAATGTAAGGGTATCATTGCTTTGGAATTGCTGAGACAATATGCTTGGCACGAGGGCTTCCACTTCTAATAACTGATCCCTTTGAAGATGTGTCGGTCACGGGTGATCGTCATGATTCATCTTTCACGTAGAAGCTTGCGTTCCACACTCTTGGTTCAAGAAGACTTACCATCATACTTCAAATTGTTATTAAAGGTAAAGACTCAAAATCAGACAAGTTTACGTGTTATCTCTATGGGAGGTGATTTTTTTTTATGTGCATTAACTTGACAACGTTTAAGCACCTTTATCTCAGATGATTTTGCTCCATTTCCTCTGTAACTTAAGTGTGTGGTAACTGAGACAAGCTGCAGTAATCATGCATGTTATTCTTTGAAATCTCCTTATTAGTTTGACAATTTTGCAGTTTAAAACTGAAAATGAGAATGGAATGTGGACAAAACGATTCCTGATTCATCTTTCACATACATAAGTTTACGTTCCTCTTTTTTTTCTCGTCGAGACGTATGGCCGAGTGGTTAAAGGCGACGTCTCAGAGACGTGAGGTTGCACACGTGCGGGTTCGAACCCCACAAGATCACGAAACAAATTACTTAGCTATTTTACTTTTTTTTTCTTCAATTTTGTATTACATATATCGTCCATGTAGAAATCACATTCGTATATAAACGCACCTATACACACACACAGACACACACACACACCATATCCCTCTTTTTTGTGTTGGAGACCATATTGCTTCGACTGCTGCAAAATTTTGCAGGCTGACTTTGTCAAACTGATCATAATATGTAATGACGACGACGAAGGTGTTGTATTTTGAACAATTGTCTTTCAAGACCACATCATTGTTTTGTACTTTGATGACGTCATCACACTGAAAATTGTGATTAAAGGCAAGGTATCAAAACCAGCCGATTATAGGTTTTATGTTTACGACACGTATTTTTCCCAAGTTGCCAGAAATGGCATAGCGACATCAGTAGTTACAAGGCCGCATTTCCGTCTAGCAATGCAATACATGTTCACGCGGCCACGTTGGTTGAGTGGGCATTGACTTTTCTCCCTGTAATATCTATACATTTCTTTTTTGCCTTACCATTTCCGTGGATGTCCCGTGGCCGAGAGGTTAGGGAAACGGTTTTGCATGCAAACTCAATTATAACTTCAAGGTGTCTATATCACATTCTTTTCTTTGTCGATCACAGATGACCGACATCTGATAACCCCAAGCGTATCACCTAACTCGTCAGTCTGACGAGTTTCATATCTCGTTTTTTATTCTTCTTTCTTTCTGCCACATTTTGTGTCGTCAATATCTCAAGAATGACATTACGAAATAACATGACATTTTCAGTCAACATGTCTCATGACAAAATCTAGCCACAATAAGGTTTTCATGACAGTAACATATCTATGACGTCATCTAGGCGCCATTTTGTGATTTTCGGACCTTGTCACATGATCGATCATAACTTCATAACTAGATGTCATTTCTGTATCATTTTCGGTGGACATGAAGTTCAGGTCACGCTCTAACTTACTTTTTAACGCTAGTTACACAGGTCATCAATACGCGCGCGTGAGCGCGCGTCAAAATTTTAAAAGGGTCAAAACGACTTCCCAATGGGAAATCTCGAAGTTTCAGACAATTTTAAGCGTTTCAAACATTTTCTCGCGTGCGCGTCCGTCCGCGCAATTTCGCGCGCAGAGCCCGTACGCAACATTAAAATGCAATTTTTTTGACTGATTTGGATTCCTGATACTTTGAGTAACAATATCCACTGATTTCCGATCAATTTCGACCTATAACAAAGGAATGCACTGGCGTCAAAGTTGAAATTCCGCATGCGCGTCTTTCTGCAAATATAGTGAAAAAACATGTCTTTGTTTATTTCGCCATAGCTCTTTAAATCGTCCGTTGACCCTATATATCTATTGCATATTACAAAAGTATATGAATTGTAAATAACATTCCAAGTATCAATATTGCCAGGAAATGGCGATGACGTCATCATATCGTCATTTTAAATAAAAAAAGTGGAATTGATTTTTTTGAGGTACTGTTTCAGACATTCATTTGCTCGTATCTCTGTTGTTTAAGCTCAATATTATCCAAAATTCAGATATGTTGTACTTTGAACATTTGCCTCTCAAGTCCATGTGATGGTTTTGAAATATGATGACGTCATCATACTAGAAATTGTGATTAAAGGTAAAGACTCAAAATCAGACAAGTTTACGTGTTATGTCTATGGGAGGTGATTTTTTTTAAACCTTTCATTGACTTGACAACGTTTAAGCACCTTTACCTCATCTGATTTTGCTCCATTTCCTCTGAAACATACGTATGTTGTAGCTGAGACAATAAGCTTTAGTAATCATGCATTTTATGTTTTCAAATCTCCTCATCAGGTTGATAATTTTGTAGTTTAAAACTGAAAATGAGAATGCAATCTGTACAGAACGATTCCCAATTTTTCTTTGCAACTGTATATTGATCGAATCCACGCTGCCACTTGTGAGAAGTTGAATAGCGCCATCACAAGTCAAGACATTCACAATAGTATTTAGATTTAAGTTTCGCACTCAATCTTCAGGACAGCCGTGTGGCGTAATCGCTTAGCGCGCTGGGTGTTCATAACGCCTTACCGGAAGGTGAGAAGTTCGACTCCCGCAGGACTTTTTTCCGTTCTTTCTTTTTCTCTCCTTTTTTTTTCGGCAGTTCAGCTTTACTCCGATGTCATTTATTTTATCAAGTGTACCTAACCAGTGAACACGGTTGCTCTATTTCCCTTGTTTTGTATTGGAGTTTGGAGATTGGGTTTGCTTCATTAATTTTTGTCACACTTAATGTTGTAAATTGCCCCTTGTTACAGTGTCCCGCTTGCAACCTTTCGTTTGCTCTTTCCTTTTCTCTTCATTGGTTATTGTTATACTGTAACAGGATAGGTAGGAACATGTACGTTTAAATAGCTTGCAGGAATGGGAGCTGAATTGATTAACTCTAGTCCAGGTGTATGGCGTCTCGCTCATCTCTTTGAAATTCCAGGTTGTTATTGTTTGACCCAATAACGGAGTTGTAGACAGGTTTTATGTTGCTATAGAGGTATCTTGTACCACATGAATGGAAGGCATCACTGTTTAGTAAGTAGTAATGAACTTTTTTATGTTGTAAATGATATAAAGATATGAATTTTACATCCAATCTTCGGGACAGCCGTGTGGCTTTATAGTCGCTTAGCGCGCTGCATGGTCATTATGCACTACCTTATTATAGGACGAGATGTTCTAGACCCGCAGGACGCTATTATTTTTTTCTCTCTCTTTCTTTGTTTTTCTTTTGGCAGTTCAGCTTCATTCCGATGTAATTACCCCACGACACACAGTCACTCAAGTTCCCTTTTTTTTTTTGTCGGAGGCTGGAGGTTGGATTTGCTTCGTTTATCATACGTAATGTTGTAAATTGCCCTTGGTATACAGTGCCCCGCTTGCCACCTTTCGTTTTCTCTTTCCTTTTCTCTACGTTTGTTCGTGTTACACTGCACAAGACAGGTCGGAAAATAATTTACATAACTCAACTGGAGCAGGAATGACAACTGAATAAATTAACTCTAGGCCAGGTGTATGACGTCTAGCTCATCTCTTTGAAATTCCAGATTGTTATTGTTTGACCCAATAGCGGAAATGTAGATAGGTTTTATGTTGCTTTAGAGGTATCTTGTGCCACGTGAGTAGAAGGCATCACTGTTTAGTAGTAGTAATGAACTTTTTCATGTCCCTCCATGTCAGTTATAGTGTGTTTAAAGGGGTTTTGTGTCTATCTGCCAAAGAAAAGGAAAACCTTATTTTCGTCATGGCTGTTTCTCTATACCTAGCCGTAGGTGATGAGTGTTGTTGGTATCTGAGCAGTGAATAACACAACATCAGGCTAAAATCCCCCTTAGTTATACGCGCTAAGCGTTCAATTGATATTTATTATCTTTATTTATGTAGTCAATCACTGCTAATGGAGTTACAGAATTATCTTATGACACCTTTCACTGAAAGTTTGTAAAGCAAAGTTTGTGGACAAGGCAAGCAATTGTACATGAATAATACCATTGATTTCAGAGGGAAATTATGGTATACCTAAATGTAAGGGTATCATTGCTTTGGAATTGCTGAGACAATATTATCTTGGCACGAGGGCTTCCACTTCTAATAACTGATCCCTTTGAAGATGTGTCGTCACGGGTGATCGTCATGATTCATCTTTCACGTAGAAGCTTACGTTCCACACTCTTAGTTCGAGAAGACTTACCATCATACTTCAAATTGTGATTAAAGGTAAAGACTCAAAATCAGACAAGTTGACGTGTTATGTCCATGGAAGGTGATTTTTTTTTAAACCATGCATTGACTTGACAACGTTTAAGCACCTTTATCTCAGCTGATTTTGCTCCATTTCCTCTGAAACTTAAGTATGTGGTAGCTCAGACAATAAGCTGCAGTAATCATGCATTTTATTTTTTCAAATCTCCTCATCAGGTTGATAATTTTGCAGCTCAAAACTGAAAATGAGAATGGAATGTGGACCAAACTATTCCTGAATCATCTTTCACATATAAGCTTACGTTCCTCATATTTTCTCGTCAAGACGTACATGGCCGACTCGGAGAGGATAAAGGCGACGTCACAAGAGACGTGAGGTTGCACACGTACGGGTTCGAACGCCATAAGAACACGAAACAAAATACTTACATCTTTTGCTTTTTTTTCTTTTATGGAGTATTCACCTTCGTCCATGTAGAAATCACGTTTTCATGTAAACGTACACACACACAGGCACACACACACACACACACACACACAATATCCCTACTGAATATCAATGTAAATTTGTGTTGTGTATAGCATACATAGATAGATTTAAGTTTCGCAAAGGATCTTCGGATCTTCCATGTGCCAGAATCGCTTAGCACGCTGCGTGTTTATAATGCCCGACCGGAAGGAGAGAAGTTAATCGAGTCCCGCAGGACTTTTTCCTTTTATTTCTTTTTTCTTTTTTCAGCAGTTCAGCTTCACTCTGATGTCATGAACAAAGCTACTCTATTTCCCTTGTTTTGTATTGGAGTTTGGAGGTTGGGTTTGCTTCATTAATTTTGTCACACGTAATGTTGTAAATTGCCCCTTGAAACAGTATCCCGCTTGCCACCATTCGTTTTCTCTTTCCTTTTCTCTTCATTTGTTCTTGTTGTACTGTAGCAGGATATTTAGGAACGTGTACGTTTACATAACTAACAGGAATGGGAACTGAATTAATTAACTCTAGTCCAGGTGCATGGCGTCTCGCTTATCTCTTTGGAATTTCAGGTTGTTATTGTTTGACCAAATAACGGAGTTATAGACAGGCAGGGAAGGAAGTTGACTTGATATTGCTTCATAATGAGGAATTTTGGGCAACACCTTTCCAAGCGTAGTGATTATGACGGGTTTCTCTGTCGTTTATTTTCGTCATGGCTGTTTCACTAGTTTAGCCATAGGTGATATATGTTGCTGGCATCTGGGAGAATAGAACAGATCAGTACCAAACTGGAATAGCCCTATAAGTAATGTGGTAAGCGTTCAATTTTTTGCATTATCTTTCTTCTTTAAAGTCAATCACTACTGATCGAAATACACAATATAATATGACAAGTTCCACTGGTAGTTTAGGAAAAGGGAGTTAATGCACGATGCAATGATAAATGTGCTACCATTGATTTTAGAGACGTCGTTGTGGTGTGGTACTGGTGATGGTAAGGGAACCATAGATTGCTTTTAAAGTAATGAGACAATCATTGGACCTTTGCATCAGGACCGTATTCCAATCTAGAATATAATGCATGTTCGTGCGGAGGTTTTTTTTTTTTTTAATCCTGAGACGTGGACATTTTCTTTTTCTTGTTTTTAATTTAAGAATGTTATATCTAAATTTGTTTCTTTCCCCTGACATTTTTTTTTTGTTGGATATAAAGTTGGACGTTCCGTGACCGAGTAAAAGAGCAGCGATTTAGTTACAGTTTCAATGCATCTTGTTTTACATTAAATTGATTGTTTTTAAATTTGACATTGTCTGTCTATTTGCCTGTTTATGCTCATAAAACACTGCTATAACAACTTAATACATTTGCTTCACTTGTCACACACAATAATGTGGATTGCAGTTGTGCATGCATTTTTTCTTTTGCCACCTCTCGTTTTTCTCTCCCCTTTTCCCTCACTTTGGTTTTGTTATACTGCAGATGGGAATTATTACAATGACATAATCCAACTTGAAGTAGGAATGAGAACTGAATAAATTAACTCTAGGCCAGGTGTATATAGCGTCTCGCTCATCTCTTTGAAATTTCAGGTTGTCATTGTTCGATCAACGGAGTTGAAGACAGGCTTTATGTTGCTATAGAGGTATCTCGTGCCACATGAATGGAATGCATACGCTGTTTAGTATTAGTAATGAACTTTTTCATGTCCATCCCTGCCAATAAAAGTGTGTTTGATGGGGTTCTGTGTCATTGTGCCTATGAGAAAGCAAAGTTTTATTTTCGCCATGGCTGTTTCTCTATGCGTAGCCGTGGGTGATGGGTGTTGTTGGCATCTGGGCAGTAAAGAACCGAGTATCATGCTTTTATACCCCCTCCCCCGGTTAGGTTCTAAGCGTTCAATACGGTGATATATTTTTCTTCTTTATTATGTCACTCACTGCTGATGGAATTACAGAATTATGTTATGACACGTTTCACTCAAAGCTTAAAAAACAAAGTATATGCACGATACAAGTAATGGTGCATGAGTCCTATAGGCCATTGATTTTAGATGAGAAATGATGATATGCCTATAGTAGGGGTGTCATTGATTAGGAATTAATGAAACGATTAAGCACTCCTTCCACTTCTAACTGTCCCCTTTGAATGTATGTCGATCACGTGAGATCGTCATAAATTATCATTCACGTATAAGCTTACGTTCGAAGTGTACTCTTAGTTGGAGGAGACCTATAGTTACATGGTTAAAGGCGATGTCTCTTTCGCTGGAGCCGTACGTTTGGCCCGTTTTTCTTTTGCCCTTTTCTCTTTAATTGAGGTATCACTTTCGTCCAGGTATAAATCACATTCTCATGTAAACAGACTCACTTGCTCTATATCCCTTGTTTTGTATCGGAGGCTTCATTGGTTTTACTGCTTGTAAATCTCACAGGCTTGTATATAGCTGTAAGAGCTCTCTGAACTGATCACTATGATAGCAAGATTAGAGGGAGTCATATTGGTTATGTAAATAATGGTCAAAGGTCATGTTTTAAAAGGCCACTGTTAAAGCCAGGATGGTTATAAACACTTAATTGTCATGCTTTATTTGTACGTGCCGAGGATCACTTGGACCCCGTTTACAGTGCGAGGTTCGGCCGCGGCTCGGCCGCGCCGAGCCCGCCTTCATTTCGGTGTAAACGCGCAAAAGGCCAAATGCGGGGCCAAAATGGCCTCGCATTAGGCCACGCTCTGGACGTGGTCTCGGCCGCGGCCGAGCCGCGGTCGCGCCCGGCCTTTTTCTCAGTGTAAACGCAAACTGGGCTAAATGCGCGGCCAATTTTAGTGTGGCTTCCATACCCTCGCCTGTACTATTTCGCTATTCAGGATATTAACCACTTCAACGTCGAAAACTAGTATAGTTTAAGGTGGTTTTGTCCTGCAAAGGATTTTCTCCTTCGGCAAAGGCCGTTGCCCGAACGGCGACTTCGTCACCACGGAATAAGCCAGTTCGGTGTTCCAGTTTGAGCATGAGCAGAAAAAGGTCATTTGTACCGAGAGACAGGTTGGTTTTTAATTTCACTTAAATAAGCATCTGTAATGCTATGATTATTCATGGTCCTTATAAATGGTGCCTGCCAGTACATCCACCTGGCAGCAAGCCTGGTATTTGGCAATGTTAACAGAAAAAGTTTGTTAATGTATTCAAAACAGCACAATGAAATAGATGTTTCCCAAAGTGTTGATTTACGAACCATTCTGGTCACTTCATTTACACAGGTTCATTCTTTGTTAGAATACGAGTTCCATAAATTGCTATGTTGGGCAAGCTGCTACATTATGTCGCTTTGAATTGAGTGAAGTGCCTAACCAACTGAGAAAAATGAAAGGTCATTTGTACCCATGTGCACATGAGCTATCTCCGAACTGGCTTATTCAGTTGCCAAAGGATCTGAAAACCAGACAATACCAAATTGCGTTTGTTTACAAGTAGAGCGCCACTACGACAAAATATTGAAAGGTTTGAATCAAAAGCGCGGCCCAGCCCCGCACCGTAAACAGGGTCTAAGTTTATGCACTGTACGTACTCAAAAAGTCCGTAAATCGACTTAGTCATACACGCACAGAATTTCCACATAGTTTGTGTGACAGAAAAACAAACCCCCAAAAAAGTTCAACTTTAAGTATCTCATTGTAACTTCAAGGTGCTATATTACATGCTTTTCTTTGTCGATCACGGATGACGGACATCTGATGACCCCAAGCGTATCACCTAACTCGTCTTCAGTGTGACGAGTTTCATATCTCGTTTCTTATTCTTCTTTCTTTCTGGCCTATTTTGTGTCGTCAATATCTCAAGAATGACATTACGGAGTAACATGACATTTTCAGTCAACATGTCTCATGACAATATCTAGCCACAATAAGGTTTTCATGACAGTAACGTATCTATGACGTCATCTAGGCGCCATTTTGTGATTTTCGGACCATGTTACATGATCGATCATAACTTCATAACTAAAGGTCCTTTCTGTATCAGTTTTTGTGGACATAAAGTTCAGGTCACGCTCTATCTTTCTTTCTCTGATGCTAATTACCTAGGACGTCATCTAGGACGCGTAAGCGCGCGTCAAACATTTAAAAGGCTCAAAACAACTTTCCAATGGGAAATCTCGAAGTTTCAGACAATTTTAAGCGTTTCAAACAATTTTGCGCGTGCGCGTCCGTCCGCGCATTTTCGCGCGCACAGCGCGTCAGTAACATGAAAATGCACATTTTTTGACTGATCTGGATTCCTGATACTTTGAATAACAATATCCATTGATTTCTGATCGATTTTGACAAATAACAAAGCAATGCACTGGCGTCAAAGTTGAAATTTCGCGTGCGCATCTATGTGCAAATATAGTGAAAAAACATGTCTTTGTTTATTTCGCCATAGCTCTTTAAAACGTCAGGTGACCCTATGTTTTTATTGCATATTACAAAAGCATATGAATTGAAAATAACGTTTCAAGTATCATTATTTCCATAATTACAATATGACGTCATCATATCGTCATCTGAAATCAAAAAAGTGGAATTATTTTTTTTAAGGTACTGTTTCTGACATTCATTTGCTCGTATCTCTGTTGTTTAAGCTCAATATTATCCCAAATTCAGATATGTTGTACTTTGAACATTTGCCTTTTAAGTCCATGTCATGCTTTTGATATTTGATGACGTCATCATACCTTAAATTGTGATTAAAGGTAAAGACGCAAAATCGGACAAGTTTACGTGTATTGTCTATGGGAGGTGATTTTTTTTTTAAAGCATCAATTGACTTAACAACGTTTAGGCACCTTTATCTCAGCTGATTTTGCTTCATTTCCTCTGAAACTTTAATATGTTGTAGCTGAGACAATAAGCTGCAGTAATCATGCATTTTATTCTTTGAAATCTCCTCATCAGATTGACAATTTTGCAGTTTAAAACTGAAAATGAAAATGGAATGTGGACAAAACGATTCCCCATGTATCTTTCACATACATAAGTTAACGTTCCCCATATTTTCTCGTCGAGACGTATGGCCGAGTGGTTAAAGGCGCCGTCTCAGAGACGTGAGATTGCGGGTTCGAACCCCACAAGATCACGAAACATTTTTTTTTTATTTTACTTTTTTTTCTTCAATTTTGTATTACATATTCGTCCATGTAGAAATCACGTTCGTATATAAACGCACATATACACACACAGAGACACACACACACGCCATATCCCTCTTTTTTGTGTGTTGGAGACCACATTGCTTCGACTGCAGCAACATTTTGCAGGTTGACTTTGTCAAACCGATCATAGTATGTAATGACGACGACTGAGGTGTTGTACTTTGAACAATTGTCTTTCAAGACGATGTCATTGTTTTGTAATTTGATGACGTCATTACACTGAAAATTGTGATTAAAGGCAAGGTATCAAAACCAGCCGATTATAGGTTTTATGTCTGCGGGACGTATTTTTCCCAAGTTGCCAGAAATGGCATAGTGACCTCAGTCGTTACAGGGCCGCTTCTCCGTCTAGCAATGCAATAGATGTTCACCAGGCCACGTTAGTTGAGTGGGCATTGACTTTCCCCCTGTTATATCTATACATTGTTTTGTTTTTTTGTCTTACCATTTCCGTGGATGACCCGTGGCCGAGTGGTTACAGAAACGGTTTCGCATGCACGCTCAATATAACTTCAAGGTGCCTATATCACATTCTTTTCTTTGTCGATCACAGATGACCGTCATCTGATGACCACAAGCGTATCACCGAACTCGTCCTCAATGTGACGAGTTTTCATGTCTCGTTTCTTTTTATTAGGTGATACGCTATCAGCGTATCACCTATTGTGATTGTCAAAATCTCTCTTTATTTCTTTTTATTAGGTGATACGCTATCAGCGTATCACCTATTGTGATTGTCAAAATCTCTCTTTATTTCTTTTTATTCTTCTTTCTTTCTGGACAATTTTGTGTCATCAATATCTCAAGAATGACATTACGGAATAACATGACATTTTCAGGGAACATGTCTCATGACAAAATCTAGCCACAATAAGGTTTTCATGACAGTAACATATCTATGACGTCATCTAGGCGCCATTTTGTGATTTTCGGACCATGTTACATGATCGATCATAACTTCATAACTAAAGGTAATTTCTGTATCATTTTCGGTGGACATTAAGTTCAGGTCACGCTCTATCTTACATTTTAATGCTAATTACCTAGGACATTATTACGGGCGCGTACGCGCGCGTCAAACTTTTAAAAGGCTCAAAACAACTTACCAATGGGAAATCTCGAAGTTTCAGACAATTTTAAGCGTTTCGCGCGTTCGCGTCCGTCCGCACATTTTCGCGCGTAGTGCGCGTAGACAAAATGAAAATGCACATTTTTTGACAGATTTGGATTCCTGATACATTAAGCAATAATATCCTTTGATTTCCGATCAATTTTGACCTATAACAAAGGAATGCGTTGGCGTCAAAGTTGAAATTTCGTGTGCGCGTCTATGTGCAAATATAGCGAAAAACATGTCTTTGTTTATTTCGCCATAGCTCTTTAAAACGTCTGGTTACCCTATGTTTTTATTGCATATTACAAAAACATATGAATTGGAAATAACGTTTCAGGTATCAATATCTCCATGAATACATTATGACGTCATCATATCATCATCTGAAATCAAAAAAGTGGAATTGATTTTTTTAAGGTACTGTTTCTGACATTCATTTGCTCGTATCTCTGTTGTTTAAGCTCAATATTATCCCAAATTCAGATATGTTGTACTTTGAACATTTACCTTTCAAGTCCATGTCATAGATTTGAAACTTGATGACGTCATCATGCTTTAAATTGTGTTTAAATGTAAAGACGCAAAATCGGACAAGTTTACGTGTTATGTCTATGGGAGGTGATTTTTTTAGAAACCATGCATTGACTTGACAACGTTTAAGCACCTTTATCTCAGCTGATTTTGCTTCATTTCCTCTGAAACTTAAGTATGTTGTAGCTGTGACAATAAGCTGCAGTAATCATGCATTTTATTCTTTGAAATCTCCTCATGAGGTTGACAATTTTGCAATTTAAAACTGAAAATGAGAATGGAATGCGGACGAAATGATTCCTGATTCGTCTTTCACGTACATAAGTTTACGTTCCTCTAATTTTCTCGTCGAGACATATGGCCGAGTGGTTAGAGGCGTCGTCTCAGAAACGTGAGGTTGCACACGTACGGGTTCGATCCTCACAAGAGCACGAAAGAAAATAATTATTATTTTTTTTACTTTTTTTTTCTTCAATGGAGTACTACACCTTCGTCCATGTAGAAATCACATTTGCATGTAAACACACCTATACGCACACACTCACACAGTATACCTTTGTTTTGCGTTGGAGACTGCATTACTTCGACTGCTGCAAAATTTTGCAGGCTGGGCTTTTCGTCCATGTAGAAATCACATTTGCATGTAAACACACCTATACGCACACACTCACACAGTATACCTTTGTTTTGCGTTGGAGACTGCATTACTTCGACTGCTGCAAAATTTTGGAGGCTGGGCTTTTCAAACTGATATAGTATATTGTAATAAAATGAAATTTGTTCATACCAATTCAGTAACACAATGTAGTCGTGGTTACTTTGTGCTGATTTATACATGTAACAAGCTATACATTGTAAAAAAGGTATTTGCATTGTTCCTTTAAGTCAGTCTTCTGTATTGATGATTATTTGTCAATTAGTGGTTTTTGTGGAGTTTCAGATAGTGATAAAAAGTATGGATGATAAGTGCAGCGATAATTCCTACAGTTAGTTCAAAGTTGTGTTACAGATGTTTGATACATGCATTTAGCATTGTGTGTGTATATACGTGTGTATACAGGTTGGCCATATGACACATTCTAGACAAATAATCTTAATTAATTAGCAGACGTGATCAGCTATGGAACTGAATATGGTACTGATGTATGATGTTAATGATTCTAATTAAACTGTGACGAGTTTAAAGGGATAGCATAACTGTGTGTAAAAATAAGGCAATTATAAGGAAATTTTAGGGGAATTTGATAACCATGCCTATAATAATTTCATACAGGTACTAATATCTGCCTCATATTCGTGCGATAGATCGTCATGTCAATAGCAAACTGACAACGTACGATGAATGTGTTATATATTGAACAACTGTCTTTTAAGTCCATAACGTTCCCCATATTTTCTCGTCGAGACGTATGGCCGAGTGGTTAAAGGCGACGTCTCAGAGACGTGAGGTTGCTGGTTCGAACCTCACAAGATCACGAAACAATATACTTAGCTATATTACTGTTTTTTTTTCTTCAATTTTGTATTACATATTCGTCTATGTAAAAATCACGTTCGTATATAAACGCACCTATACACACACACAGACACACACACACACGCCATATCCCTCTTTTTTGTGTTGAGTGGGCATTGACTTTCCCCCTGTTATATCTATGCATTGTTGTTGTTTTTTGTCTTACCATTTCCGTGGATGACCCGTGGCCGAGTGGTTACAGAAACAGTTTCGCATGCACGCTCAATATAACTTCAAGGTGCCTATATCACATTCGTTTCTTGTCGATCACAGATGACCGCCATCTGATGACCACAAGCGTAACACCTAACTCGTCCTCAATGTGACGAGTTTTCATGTCTCGTTCTTCTTTCTTTCTGGACAATTTTGTGTCATCAATATCTCAAGAATGACATTACGGAATAACATGACATTTTCAGGGAACATGTCTCATGACAAAATCTAGCCACAATAAGGTTTTCATGACAGTAACATATCTATGACGTCATCTAGGCGCCATTTTGTGATTTTCGGACCATGTTACATGATCGATCATAACTTCATAACTAAAGGTCATTTCTGTATCATTTTCGGTGGACATTAAGTTCAGGTCACGCTCTATCTTACATTTTAATGCTAATTACCTAGGACATTATTACGGGCGCGTACGCGCGCGTCAAACTTTTAAAAGGCTCAAAACAACTTACCAATGGGAAATCTCGAAGTTTCAGACAATTTTAAGCGTTTCGCGCGTTCGCGTCCGTCCGCACATTTTCGCGCGTAGTGCGCGTAGACAAAATGAAAATGCACATTTTTTGACAGATTTGGATTCCTGATACATTAAGCAATAATATCCTTTGATTTCCGATCAATTTTGACCTATAACAAAGGAATGCGTTGGCGTCAAAGTTGAAATTTCGTGTGCGCGTCTATGTGCAAATATAGCGAAAAACATGTCTTTGTTTATTTCGCCATAGCTCTTTAAAACGTCTGGTTACCCTATGTTTTTATTGCATATTACAAAAACATATGAATTGGAAATAACGTTTCAAGTATCAATATCTCCATGAATACATTATGACGTCATCATATCATCATCTGAAATCAAAAAAGTGGAATTGATTTTTTTAAGGTACTGTTTCTGACATTCATTTGCTCGTATCTCTGTTGTTTAAGCTCAATATTATCCCAAATTCAGATATGTTGTACTTTGAACATTTACCTTTCAAGTCCATGTCATAGATTTGAAACTTGATGACGTCATCATGCTTTAAATTGTGTTTAAATGTAAAGACGCAAAATCGGACAAGTTTACGTGTTATGTCTATGGGAGGTGATTTTTTTAGAAACCATGCATTGACTTGACAACGTTTAAGCACCTTTATCTCAGCTGATTTTGCTTCATTTCCTCTGAAACTTAAGTATGTTGTAGCTGTGACAATAAGCTGCAGTAATCATGCATTTTATTCTTTGAAATCTCCTCATGAGGTTGACAATTTTGCAATTTAAAACTGAAAATGAGAATGGAATGCGGACGAAATGATTCCTGATTCGTCTTTCACGTACATAAGTTTACGTTCCTCTAATTTTCTCGTCGAGACATATGGCCGAGTGGTTAGAGGCGTCGTCTCAGAAACGTGAGGTTGCACACGTACGGGTTCGATCCTCACAAGAGCACGAAAGAAAATAATTATTATTTTTTTTACTTTTTTTTTTCTTCAATGGAGTACTACACCTTCGTCCATGTAGAAATCACATTTGCATGTAAACACACCTATACGCACACACTCACACAGTATACCTTTGTTTTGCGTTGGAGACTGCATTACTTCGACTGCTGCAAAATTTTGCAGGCTGGGCTTTTCGTCCATGTAGAAATCACATTTGCATGTAAACACACCTATACGCACACACTCACACAGTATACCTTTGTTTTGCGTTGGAGACTGCATTACTTCGACTGCTGCAAAATTTTGGAGGCTGGGCTTTTCAAGCTGATATAGTATATTGTAATAAAATGAAATTTGTTCATACCAATTCAGTAACACAATGTAGTCGTGGTTACTTTGTGCTGATTTATACATGTAACAAGCTATACATTGTAAAAAAGGTATTTGCATTGTTCCTTTAAGTCAGTCTTCTGTATTGATGATTATTTGTCAATTAGTGGTTTTTGTGGAGTTTCAGATAGTGATAAAAAGTATGGATGATAAGTGCAGCGATAATTCCTACAGTTAGTTCAAAGTTGTGTTACAGATGTTTGATACATGCATTTAGCATTGTGTGTGTATATACGTGTGTATACAGGTTGGCCATATGACACATTCTAGACAAATAATCTTAATTAATTAGCAGACGTGATCAGCTATGGAACTGAATATGGTACTGATGTATGATGTTAATGATTCTAATTAAACTGTGACGAGTTTAAAGGGATAGCATAACTGTGTGTAAAAATAAGGCAATTATAAGGAAATTTTAGGGGAATTTGATAACCATGCCTATAATAATTTCATACAGGTACTAATATCTGCCTCATATTCGTGCGATAGATCGTCATGTCAATAGCAAACTGACAACGTACGATGAATGTGTTATATATTGAACAACTGTCTTTCAAGTCCATAACGTTCCCCATATTTTCTCGTCGAGACGTATGGCTGAGTGGTTAAAGGCGACGTCTCAGAGACGTGAGGTTGCGGGTTCGAACCTCACAAGATCACGAAACAATATACTTAGCTATATTACTGTTTTTTTTTTCTTCAATTTTGTATTACATATTCGTCTATGTAAAAATCACGTTCGTATATAAACGCACCTATACACACACACAGACACACACACACACGCCATATCCCTCTTTTTTGTGTTGAGTGGGCATTGACTTTCCCCCTGTTATATCTATGCATTGTTGTTGTTTTTTGTCTTACCATTTCCGTGGATGACCCGTGGCCGAGTGGTTACAGAAACAGTTTCGCATGCACGCTCAATATAACTTCAAGGTGCCTATATCACATTCGTTTCTTGTCGATCACAGATGACCGCCATCTGATGACCACAAGCGTAACACCTAACTCGTCCTCAATGTGACGAGTTTTCATGTCTCGTTAGGTGATACGCTATCAGCGTATCACCTATTGTGATTGTCAAAATCTCTCTTTATTTCTTTTTATTCTTCTTTCTTTCTGGACAATTTTGTGTCGTCAATATCTCAAGAATGACATTACGGAATAACATGACATTTTCAGGGAACATGTCTCATGACAATATCTAGCCACAATAAGGTTTTCATGACAGTAACATATCTATGACGTCGTCTAGGCGCCATTTTGTGATTTTTGGACCATGTTACATGATCGATCATAACTTCATAACTAAAGGTCATTTCGGTATCATTTTTTGTGGACATAAAGTTCAGGTCACGTTCTATCTTACTTCTTTTGATGCTAATTACCTAGGACATCATTAAGCGCGCGTAAGCGCGCGTCAAACTTTTAAAAGGCTCAAAACAACTTTCCAATGGGAAATCTCGAAGTTTCAGACAATTTTATGCGTTTCAAACAATTTTGCGCGTGCGCGTCCGTCCGCGCATTTTCGCGCGCACAGCCCGTCAGCAACATGAAAATACACTTTTTTTGACTGATTTGGATTCCTGATACTTTGAGCAACAATATCCATTGATTTCTAATCGATTCCTACAAATAACAAAGCAATGCACTTGCGTCAAAGTTCAAATTTCGCGTGCGCGTCTATGTGCAAATATAGTGAAAAAACATGTCTTTGTTTATTTCGCCATAGCTCTTTAAAACGTCAGGTGACCCTATGTTTTTATTGCATATTACAAAAGCATATAAATTGGACATGACGTTTCAAGTATCATTATTTCCATAATTGCAGTATGACGTCATCATATCGTCATCTGAAATCAAAAAAGTGGAATTAATTTTTTTGAGGTACTGTTTCTGACATTCATTTGCTCGTATCTCTGTTGTTTAAGCTCAATATTATCCCAAATTGAGATATGTTGTACTTTGAACATTTGCCTTTCAAGTCCATGTCATGGTTTTGAAATTTGATGACGTCATCATCCTTTAAATTGTGATTAAAGGTAAAGGCGCAAAATTGGACAAGTTTACGTGTTATGTCTATGGGAGGTAATTTTTTTAGAAACCATGCATTGACTTGACAACGTTTAAGCACCTTTATCTCAGCTGATTTTGCTTCATTTCCTCTGAAACTTAAGTATGTTGTAGCTGAGACAATAAGCTGCAGTAATCATGCATTTTATTCTTTGAAATCTCCTCATCAGGTTGACAATTTTGCAGCTTAAAACTGAAAATGAGAATGGAATGTGGACGAAACGATTCCTGATTCATCTTTGACATACATAAGTTTACGTTACTCATATTTTTCTCGTTGAGACGTATGGCCGAGTGGTTAAAGGCGACGTCTCAGAGACGTGAGGTTGCACACGTGCGAGTTCGAACCCCACAAGAGCACGAATGAAAATACTTATATTTTTTTTTACTTTTTTTCTTCATTGGAGTACTACACCTTCGCCCATGTAGAAATCACGTTCGCACGTAAACGCACCTATACGCACACACACACAATATCCCTTTGTTTTGTGTTGGAGACCAAAGCGCTTCGACTGCAAACTTCGACTTGAAAATACAAATGTTAAAACGAAGGTGACTCTTAAAAGACCTTATCGCCATGTTTGATTTCTGTTGTTGTTTTTTTGAACAATATAAAGACCTATTGGTAAATATTCATTTACATATCTTGCCTAATCGACTTACTTGCCTACGCCAACACACGCATGAAATTTTCACATGGGTGCATGACAGAAACAATTTCATCTGAATTATGTGGGACTGTATAAAGAATAGGACTTCACGAATGTGTCTCAATATTACTTCAAATCGCTACTTAACATTATTATCGTTGTTAATCACTGAAAATGAGAATGGAATCTTGACGAAACGATTCCCGATTTATGTTTGCAACTGTATATTGATCGAATCCACGCGGCCACTATTGTGGGAAGTGGAATAGCGCCATCAGTCGCCAAAAATTGAATATCGAAGTAGATTTGTGTTGTGTATAGTATACATATTTAAATTTCGCACATGATCTTCCGGAGAGCAGTATGGCATAATCGCTGATCGCGCTGCGTGTTCATAATGCCCTACTGGAAGGCGAGAAGTTAATCGAGTCCCGCAGGACTTTTTCCTTTATTTTTTTTCTGCAGTTTTTTTCTGCAGCTTCACTCCGATGTCATTTATCGTCTCATTTCATCAAGTAAACGCAGCCCCCTGAACGCAGAGCTAACTCTATTTCCCTTGTTTTTTGTATTGCAGTTTGGAGGTTGGGTTTGCTTCATAGCTTTTGTCACACATAATGTTGTAAATTGCCCGTAGAGACATTGCCCCGCTTGCCACCATTCGTTTTCTCTTTCCTTTGCTCTACGTTTGTTCCTGTTACGCTGTCACAGGACAGGTCGGAAAATAATTGACATAACTAAACTCCACCAGGAATGGCAACTGAATGAATTTACTCTAGGCAAGGTGTATGACGCCTCGCTCATCTCTTTGGCATTCCAGGTTATTGTTCGACCAACGGAGTTGTAGACAGGCTTTATGTTGCTATAGAGGTATCTCGCGCCACATGAGTGGAATGCATAATATATGCTGTTTAGTATTCCTAATGATTTTTTTTTTTCATGCCCCTCCCTGCCACCTATAGTGTCTTTGAAGGGGATGTGTGTCGTTCTGCCAAAGAAAAGGCAAAACTTTTATTTTCCTCATGGCTGTTTCTCTATACGTAGCAGTAGGTGATGAGTGTTTTTTTTTTCTCTTTACTTTTCTCTTCATTTGTTCTTGTATCCTGTAACAGGATAGGTATTAACGTGTACGTTAGGCTGGAGGATTTCTTCCTCCTACATCCCAGCAAATCTTATTAACGATTTCTAAACTGCATCAAAATGTCAATCTACATGCTTATTTTTGCTAACGGGCAAATCCAAACCAAAATTGTCATTATTTCATAAACGAGAGACGGTATACGCTGCAAGAAAATCGAACAAGCTCGATCCCCACTTTGCTATACTTTTCGCAGCTATTCGTACTTTCGAATAGTGCCCTCTTATGTGAACCGGTGTGAGGAAATCCTATTGTTCGATTCAAGCTATTCGCGTGCCCTCGAAAAACGAGCCCGAATACCCAAATAGTATACTTCTATGTGAACGCAATCTTAGGCTGTGTTCACATAGAAGTATACGGCATCAATCACTATTGCCTATTCGCTATTCGCTATCACCAATTCCATGCGCAGTCAGGTCGACCCAGTACACAATCACCCGCACCATCAACTCCCTACTTCTTACTCCTACACAATCATCCCAGCAATAACCATTTTTAAACTACGTCAGAATGTCAATATACATGCTTATTTTTGCTAAAGGGCAAATCCAGACCAAAATTGTCATCATTTCATAAAGGAAAGATGGTATACGCTGCTCCAAAATCGAACAAGCACGATTCCGAGAGTGACTATGCTATACTATTCTATGCTATTTGGCATTTTCGAATAGTGCCCTCTTCTGTGAACTGGTGTTAGGCTGCGTTCATATAGAAGTATTCGGTATTCGGTATTCGCCATTCGCTATTCGCTATTTTTTTTATTCAAGTTCCATATTCCACATTCCATATTCAGGTTTCATATTCCATTTGATTTCGGAGTAAAATATGTATAACACTACATTCAATTTTAGACGTAATTTCACAAATGTATAAGGACATGTAATAAAATTATGTGTATATAATTATGACGAACCTACTAAAAAGCATTCGGGCACCGAATACACCATCACCCGGACCGTCAACTCACCATCCTATGCAGTGAGGATTTCTTCCTCCTATACATCCCAGCAAATCTTATTAACACTTTCTAAACTGCATCAGAATGTCAATCTACATGCTTATTTTTGCTAAAGGGCAAGACCAAAATTGTCATTATTTCATAAGCGAGAGACGGTATACGCTGCAAGAAAATCGAACAAGCTCGATTCCCGCTTTGCTATACTATTCGCAGGTATTCGGTACTTTCGAATAGTGCCCTCTTATGTGAACCGGTGTGAGGAAATCCTATCGTTCGATTCAAGCTATTCGCGTGCCCTCGAAAACGAGCACCGAATGCCGGAATAGTATACAGGTATATTTCTATGTGAACGCAGCCTTACATAACTAAAAGGAATGGGAACTGAATAAATTAACTCTTGTCCAGGTGTATGGCGTCTCCCTCATCTCTTTGAAATTCCAGATTGTTATTATTGTTTGACCCGATAACGGGCTTGAAGGCAGGCAGGGAAGGAATTGGCTTGATATAATCGGGACACACCCTGCCAAGTGTATAGTGACTATGACGGGGTTCTCTGTCGTTTATTTTCGTCATGGCTGTTTCACAACTTTAGCCATAGGTGATATGTGTTGTTGGCATCTGGGAGAATAGAACAGATCAGTATCAAACTGGAATAACCCTAAGCAACATGGTAAGCGTTCAATTTGTTGCTTTCTCTTTCTTCTTTAAAGTCAATCACTACTGATCGAATTGCACAATATAATGGCACGTTCCACTGCTGGTTCTTAGTTTCGGGAAAGGGAAGTTAATGCACGATGTGGGTGAGTGTTGCCATTGATATCAGAGACGTCATTGTGGTGTGGTACTGGTGGTGGTAAAGGAATAATTGCTTTTAAATTAATGAGACAATCATTTGCATCAAGTATCAAGTATCTTCTCTGACATTAAGTTGATGGTTTTTAAATTTAACATTGTCTGTCCTCTATTTGTCTGTTTATGCTAAAAAACAACAACACTGATATAACATCTAATGCATTTGCTTCACTTGTCACCCAAAAGGTTATAAATTGCAGTTGTGCAGTTTATTTTTGCCAGCTCTCGTCTTCTCTCCCCTTTTCGCTACGTTTTTTTTTTTTTTTTGTTATACTGAAGGTGGGGATTTATGCATTAATATAAATACTTCAACTTGAGTGGGAAAAAGAACTGAATCAATTTACTCTAAGCCAGGTGTATACCGTCTCGCTCATCTCTGTGATATTTCAGACTGTATTGTTTGACCCAATAACGGAGTTGTAGACAGGCTTTATGTTGCTTTAGAGGTATCTTGCGCCACATGAGTGGAATGCATATGCTGTTTAGTGTTAGTGAAGAGTTCTTTCGTGTCCCTCCGTGCCAATTACAGTGTGTTTAAAGGGGTTTTGTGTCGATCTGCCAAATAAAATGCAAAACTGTTATTTTAGTCATGGCTGTTTCTGTATACGTAGCCGTAGGTGATAAGTGTTGTTGTCATCTGAGCAGTGAAGAGCAGAGTATCAGGTTATAATCCCCCTGAGTTATATCTGTGCTAAGCGTTCATTTTGATATATCTATGTTTATATAGTAGTCACTGCAAATGGTGTTACAGAATTATGTTATGACACTTTTCACTGAAAGTTTGTAAAGCAAAGTTTATGGACTATACAAGCAATGGTAGGCCTACATTATTGATATCATTGATTTCAGAGCGAAATTATGGAATGCCTAAATGTCATTGTGTCATTGCTTTGCTGAGACAATATGCTTGGCACTCCTGCCACTTCTAATTGTTCCCTTTGAAATGCGTCGGTCACGGGTGATCGTCATTATTCATCTTTTACGTAGAAGCTTACGTTCCACACTCTAGGTTCGAGATGACTTACCATTTAATTACGTGGTTAGTAGCGATGTCTCTTTATTTATTTGGAAGGAGGTAATGCCGCTTTCGTCCTGGTACAAATCACACTGTCATCTAAACAACCACACACTCTCTCTATTTGCCTTTGTTTTGTACTGGACGCTTTATTGATTTCACTGCTTGAAAGTTCCATAGGAGCTTTCTTTCTTTTCCTTTTTTTCTTTGGCAGTTCAACTTTACCCTGGTGTCATTTTCTTTTATCGTACAATTTCATCAAGTACTCAGTATATGCAACCCCCTGAAAACAGCTACTCTATATTTATACGTCCCTGGTTTTGCATGGGATTTGGAGGTTGGGCTTGCTTCATTAATTTTCTCACACGTAATGTTATGAATTGCCCCTTGAAACAGTGCGCCGCTTGCCACCTTTTGTTTTCTTGTTCCTTTTCTCTTCATTTGTTGTTGTTATAATGTAACAGGATAGTTGGGAACGTGTACGTAACTAGCAGGGATTGGAACTGAATTAATTAACTTAGTCCAGGTGTATAGCGTCTTGCTCATCTCTTAGAAATTCCAGGTTGTTATTGTTTGACCCAACAACAGAGTAAAAGACATGAAGGGAAGGAATGGGCTTCATATTGCTTTATATTATATGAGTTATTTCATGCCACTGATAGTTTAGGAAAAGGGAAGTTAATGCACGATGCAATCACATGTGCATGGGTGCTACCATAGATTGATTTCCGAGACGTCATAGTGGTGTGGTACTGCAGGTGGTAAAGGAGTCATTACTTTGAAATTAGTGAGACAATTGTTTGTATCAAAATCGTATTTCCATCTGAAGTATAATGCATGCTCATGCTGGCGCTTTTGTTATCCTGACGTGGATATTACAATTTTAGTTTGTCTTATCTTTTTTGATTCAAGAATGTTATATTTAAAGTTGTTTCTTTCCCCTAAGGTTTTTTTTTTTCTGTGTGTGTGTGTATGTGTGTGTGTGTGGATATTCCGTGGCCGAGAAGTAGAGCAGCGATTTAAGCTACGGTTTTAATGCATCTTGTTAAGTATCTTCTATGACATTAAGTTTATGGTTTTTTAATTTGACATTGTGTGTCCTCTGTTATTTCGTCTGTTTATGCTTAAAAAACACTGCTATAACATCTAATACATTTGCTTCACTTGTCACCCAAAAGGTTATAAATTGCAGTGGTGCAATTTAATTTTTGCCAGCTCTCGTCTTCTTTTCCTTTTCGCTACGTTTGTTTTTGTCATACTGAAGGTGGGGATTAGTGCATTTTGCATAACACCAACTTGAGTGGGAATAAGAACTGAATTAATTTACTCTAAGCCAGGTGTATGCGGACTCGCTCGTCTCTTTGGCATTTCAGACTGTATTGTTTGACCCAATAACGGAGTTGTAGACAGGCTTTATGTTGTTTTAGAGGTACAAGTGTATCTTGCGACACATGAGTGGAATGCATGCTGTTTAGTATTAGTGAAGAGCTCTTTCATTTCCCTCCGTGCCAATTACAGTATGTTAAAAGAGGTGGTGTGTCGATCTGCCAAATAAAAGGCAAAGGTGTTATTTTAGTCATGGCTGTTTCTCTATACGTAGCCGTAGGTGACGAGTGTTGTTGCCATCTGGGCAGTGAAGAACAGAGTATCAAGTTATAATCCCCCTGAGTTACATGTGCTAAGCGTTCATTTTGATATATCTTTGTTTATGTAGTAGTCATTGGTAATGGAGTTACATAGTTATGTTATGACACGTTTTACTGAAAGTTTGTAAAGCAAAGTTTATGGACTATGCAAGCAATGGTAGGCCTACATGATTAATACCATTGATTTCAGAGCGAAATTATGGAATGCCTTATTGCTTTGTTGAGACAATATGTTTGACACTCCTTCCACTTCTAACTGTTCCCTTTGAAGATGTGTCGGTCATGTGTGATCGTCGTGATTCATCTTACGTTCCACACTCTTTGGTTCGAAAAGACTTACCATTTAGTTACGTGGTTAGAAGCTATGTGTCTTTCTTTATTTTAGTTGAGGTAATGCCGCTTTCGTCTAGGTACAAATCATATTGTCATGTAAACAAACACACACTCTATTTGCCTCTGTTTTGTATTTGGACGTTTCATTGCTTTTACTGCTGGAAAGTTTCACAGGCTTGTAGCTGTAAGGGCTTTCTTTATTTTTCCCTTTTTTCTTAGGCAGTTCAGCTTCACTCCTATGTCATTTATTTTACTATTTCCTCAAGTATGCGCATCCCCACGAACACAAACACGCAATTTCCCTTGTTTTGTATCGGAGGTTAGAGTGTTTCTATTGCTCGTGGGAATTTTTGGTTATCGCCAAATTACAATTCATTTAGCTGAACACGGATACTCAAGCAGCAGAGCCCTTAAAATAAGTCAGTAGGTAGTTACAATATAGCACCATATTTCTTCCGGGTATAAATCCCATCGTCATGTAAAGACACACACTCGTTGTATTTTCCTTTGTTTTGTATTGGACGATTCATTGCTTAACTGCTGGAAAATTTTACAGGCTTGTAGCTGTAAGCGCTCTCCAAACTGATCATATTAATGACAAGATTCGATATAGTAGTTTTGGTTATGGAAATAAGGGCTAAAATTCATATCTTTAAAAGACCAATATTAAAGTCAAGACGATCTTTGAAACACTGTATTGACGTGTTTCAATTTGTTCGTGTTTATATTTGTTCGTCATCGTACAGATACACTGTACTAAGAAAACCTGTTTATCTACTTGGGCCTACTTGCACACGCAGACACACGTACAGGACTTTCCATGTGTTTTGCATTGTTATAAACAATTTGATCTGAATGATAAAGGTCCAAAAAAATCGATTTTGCTAAAATATTATTGCAGAAATATAACTTAAAGTCGCTATATCTTATGGTTTCGTTGTCGATCACTGGTGACCGATATCTGATGAACCCAAGCGTATCACCTAACTCGTCTTTAAAGTGACGAGTTTCATGTCTCGTTATTCTTCTTTCTTTCTGGCACATTTTGTGTCGTGAATATCTCAACATTGACATGACGGAATAGCATGACATTTTCAGTCAACATGTCTCATGACAATATCTAGCCACAATAAGGTTTTCATGACAGTAACGTATCTATGACGTCATCTAGGCGCCATTTTGTGATTTTCGGACATGTTACATGATCGATCATAACTTCATAACTAAAGGACATTTCTGTATCATTTTCGGTGGACATAAAGTTCAGGTCACGCTCAATCTTACTTTGTAATGCTAATTACCAAGGACATCTTTACGCGCGCGTACGCGCGCGTCAAACTTTTTAAAGGCTCAAAACAACTTCCCAATGGGAAATCTCGAAGTTTCAGACAATTTTAAGCGTTCCGCGCGTTCGCGTCCGTCCGCGCATTTCCGCGCGAAGTGCGCGTAAGCAACATGAAAATGCACATTTTTTGACAGATTTGGATTCCTGATACATTAAGTAACAATATCCATTGATTTCCGATCAATTTCGACCTATAACAAAGGAATGCGCTGGCGTCAAAGTTGAAATTTCGTGTGCGCGTCTATGTGGAAATATAGCGAAAAACATGTCTTTGTTTATTTCGCCATAGCTCTTTAAAACGTCGGGTGACCCTATGTTTTTATTGCATATTACAAAAGCATATGAATTGAAAATAACGTTTCAAGTATCAATATTTCCCTAAATACATTATGACGTCATCATATCATCATCTGAAATCAAAAAAGTGGAATTGATTTTTTTGAGGTACTGTTTCTGACATTCATTTGCTCGTATCTCTGTTGTTTAAGCTCAATATTATCCCAAATTCAGATATGTTGTACTTTGAACATTTGCCTTTTAAGTCCAAGTCATAGTTTTGAAATTTGATGACGTCATCATACTTTAAATTGTGATTAAAGGTAAAGATGCAAAATCGGACAAGTTTACGTGTATTGTCTATGGGAGGTGATTTTTTTTTTAAACCATGCATTGACTTGACAACGTTTAAGCACCTTTATCTCAGCTGATTTTGCTTCATTTCCTCTGGAACTTAAGTATGTTGTAGCTGAGACAATAAGCTTCAGTAATCATGCATTTTATTTTTTGAAATCTCATCATCAGCTTGACAATTTTGCAGTTTAAAACTGAAAATGAGAATGGAATGTGGACAAAACGATTCCCGATTCAGCTTTCACATACATAAGTTTACGTTCCTCATATTTTCTCGCCGAGACGTATGGCCGAGTGGTTAAAGGCGCCGTCTCAGAGACGTGAGGTTGCGGGTTCGAACCCCACAAGATCACGAAACAATTTTTGTTTTATTTTACTTTTTTTTCTTCAATTTGTATTATATATTCGTCCATGTAGAAATCACGTTCGTATACAAACGCACCTATACACACACACAGACACACAGACACACACCATATCGCTCTTTTTTGTGTTGGAGACCACATTGCTTCGACTGCTGCAAAATTTTGCAGGCAGACTTTGTCAAACCGATCATAGTATGTAATGACGACGACGGAGGTGTTGTACTTTGAACAATTGTCTTTCAAGACCATGTCATTGTTTTGTACTTTGATGACGTCATCACACTGAAAATTGTGATTAAAGGCAAGGTATCAAAACCAGCCGATTATAGGCTTTATGTCTACGGCGCGTATTTTTCCCAAATTCCCAGAAATGGCATAGCGACATCAGTCGTTACAAGGCCGCATTTCCGTCTAGCAATGCAATACATGCTCACGCGGCCGCGATTGTTGAGTGGGCATTGACTTTTCCCCCCTGTAATATCTATACATTTCTTTTTTGCCTTACCATTTCAGGGGATGTCCCGTGGCCGAGTGGTTAGAAAAACGGTTTTGCATGCACGCTCAATATAACTTCAAGGTGCCTATATCACATTCTTTTCTTTGTCGATTACAGATGACCGACACCTGATGACCCCAAGCGTATCACCTAACTCGTCAACGTGACGAGTTTCATATCTCGTTCTTCTTTCTTTCTGGACAATTTTGTGTCATCAATATCTCAAGAATGACATTACGGAATAACATGACATTTTCAGGGAACATGTCTCATGACAAAATCTAGCCACAATAAGGTTTTCATGACAGTAACATATCTATGACGTCATCTAGGCGCCATTTTGTGATTTTCGGACCATGTTACATGATCGATCATAACTTCATAACTAAAGGTCATTTCTGTATCATTTTCGGTGGACATTAAGTTCAGGTCACGCTCTATCTTACATTTTAATGCTAATTACCTAGGACATTATTACGGGCGCGTACGCGCGCGTCAAACTTTTAAAAGGCTCAAAACAACTTACCAATGGGAAATCTCGAAGTTTCAGACAATTTTAAGCGTTTCGCGCGTTCGCGTCCGTCCGCACATTTTCGCGCGTAGTGCGCGTAGACAAAATGAAAATGCACATTTTTTGACAGATTTGGATTCCTGATACATTAAGCAATAATATCCTTTGATTTCCGATCAATTTTGACCTATAACAAAGGAATGCGTTGGCGTCAAAGTTGAAATTTCGTGTGCGCGTCTATGTGCAAATATAGCGAAAAACATGTCTTTGTTTATTTCGCCATAGCTCTTTAAAACGTCTGGTTACCCTATGTTTTTATTGCATATTACAAAAACATATGAATTGGAAATAACGTTTCAAGTATCAATATCTCCATGAATACATTATGACGTCATCATATCATCATCTGAAATCAAAAAAGTGGAATTGATTTTTTTAAGGTACTGTTTCTGACATTCATTTGCTCGTATCTCTGTTGTTTAAGCTCAATATTATCCCAAATTCAGATATGTTGTACTTTGAACATTTACCTTTCAAGTCCATGTCATAGATTTGAAACTTGATGACGTCATCATGCTTTAAATTGTGTTTAAATGTAAAGACGCAAAATCGGACAAGTTTACGTGTTATGTCTATGGGAGGTGATTTTTTTAGAAACCATGCATTGACTTGACAACGTTTAAGCACCTTTATCTCAGCTGATTTTGCTTCATTTCCTCTGAAACTTAAGTATGTTGTAGCTGTGACAATAAGCTGCAGTAATCATGCATTTTATTCTTTGAAATCTCCTCATGAGGTTGACAATTTTGCAATTTAAAACTGAAAATGAGAATGGAATGCGGACGAAATGATTCCTGATTCGTCTTTCACGTACATAAGTTTACGTTCCTCTAATTTTCTCGTCGAGACATATGGCCGAGTGGTTAGAGGCGTCGTCTCAGAAACGTGAGGTTGCACACGTACGGGTTCGATCCTCACAAGAGCACGAAAGAAAATAATTATTATTTTTTTTTTACTTTTTTTTTCTTCAATGGAGTACTACACCTTCGTCCATGTAGAAATCACATTTGCATGTAAACACACCTATACGCACACACTCACACAGTATACCTTTGTTTTGCGTTGGAGACTGCATTACTTCGACTGCTGCAAAATTTTGCAGGCTGGGCTTTTCGTCCATGTACAAATCACATTTGCATGTAAACACACCTATACGCACACACTCACACAGTATACCTTTGTTTTGCGTTGGAGACTGCATTACTTCGACTGCTGCAAAATTTTGGAGGCTGGGCTTTTCAAACTGATATAGTATATTGTAACAAAATGAAATTTGTTCATATCAATTCAGTAACACAATGTAGTCGTGGTTACTTTGTGCTGATTTATACATGTAACAAGCTATACATTGTAAAAAAGGTATTTGCATTGTTCCTTTAAGTCAGTCTTCTGTATTGATGATTATTTGTCAATTAGTGGTTTTTGTGGAGTTTCAGATAGTGATAAAAAGTATGGATGATAAGTGCAGCGATAATTCCTACAGTTAGTTCAAAGTTGTGTTACAGATGTTTGATACATGCATTTAGCATTGTGTGTGTATATACGTGTGTATACAGGTTGGCCATATGACACATTCTAGACAAATAATAATTAATTAGCAAACGTGATCAGCTATGGAACTGAATATGGTACTGATGTATGATATTAATGATTCTAATTAAACTGTGACGAGTTTAAAGGGATAGCATAACTGTGTGTAAAAATAAGGCAATTATAAGGAAATTTTAGGGGAATTTGATAACCATGCCTATAATGATTTCATACAGGTACTAATATCTGCCTCATATTCGTGCGATAGATCGTCATGTCAATAGCAAACTGACAACGTACGATGAATGTGTTATATATTGAACAACTGTCTTTTAAGTCCATAACGTTCCCCATATTTTCTCGTCGAGACGTATGGCCGAGTGGTTAAAGGCGACGTCTCAGAGACGTGAGGTTGCTGGTTCGAACCTCACAAGATCACGAAACAATATACTTAGCTATATTACTGTTTTTTTTTCTTCAATTTTGTATTACATATTCGTCTATGTAAAAATCACGTTCGTATATAAACGCACCTATACACACACACAGACACACACACACACGCCATATCCCTCTTTTTTGTGTTGAGTGGGCATTGACTTTCCCCCTGTTATATCTATGCATTGTTGTTGTTTTTTGTCTTACCATTTCCGTGGATGACCCGTGGCCGAGTGGTTACAGAAACAGTTTCGCATGCACGCTCAATATAACTTCAAGGTGCCTATATCACATTCGTTTCTTGTCGATCACAGATGACCGCCATCTGATGACCACAAGCGTATCACCTAACTCGTCCTCAATGTGACGAGTTTTCATGTCTCGTTTTTTTTATTCTTCTTTCTTTCTGGACAATTTTGTGTCGTCAATATCTCAAGAATGACATTACGAAATAACATGACATTTTCAGTCAACATGTCTCATGACAAAATCTAGCCACAATAAGGTTTTCATGACAGTTACATATCTATGACGTCATCTAGGCGCCATTTTGTGATTTTCGGACCTTGTCACATGATCGATCATAACTTCATAACTAGATGTCATTTCTGTATCATTTTCGGTGGACATGAAGTTCAGGTCACGCTCTATCTTACTTTTTAACGCTAGTTACACAGGTCATCATTACGCGCGCGTAAGCGCGCGTCAAAATTTTAAAAGGCTCAAAACGACTTCCCAATGGGAAATCTCGAAGTTTCAGACAATTTTAAGCGTTTCAAACATTTTCTCGCGTGCGCGTCCGTCCGCGCAATTTCGCGCGCAGAGCCCGTAAGCAACATGAAAATGCAATTTTTTTGACTGATTTGGATTCCTGATACTTTGAGTAATAATATCCATTGATTTCCGATCGATTACGACCTATAACAAAGGAATGCACTGGCGTCAAATTTGAAATTCCGCGTGCGCGTCTTTCTGCAAATATAGTGAAAAAACATGTCTTTGTTTATTTCGCCATAGCTCTTTAAATCGTCCGTTGACCCTATATTTCTATTGCATATTACAAAAGTATATGAATTGTAAGTAATATTCCAAGTATCAGTATTGCCAGGAATACGCGATGTCATCATATCGTCATTTTAAATCAAAAAAGTGGAATTGATTTTTTTGAGGTACTGTTTCTGACATTCATTTGCTCGTATCTCTGTTGTTTAAGCTCAATATTACCCCAAATTCAGATATGTTGCACTTTGAACATTTGCCTTTCAAGGCCATGTGATGGTTTTGAAATATGATGACGTCATCATACTAGAAATTGTGATTAAAGGTAAAGACTCAAAATCAGACAAGTTTACGTGTTTTGTCTATGGGAGGTGATTTTTTTTAAACCATGCATTGACTTGACAACGTTTAAGCACCTTTACCTCATCTGATTTTACTCCATTTCCTCTGAAACATAAATATGTTGTAGCTGAGACAACAAGCTTTAGTAATCATGCATTTTATGTTTTCAAATCTCCTCATCAGGTTGACAATTTTGCAATTTAAAACTGAAAATGAGAATGCAATCTGTACGGAACGATTCCCAATTTTTCTTTGCAACTGTATATTGATCGAATCCACGCTGCCACTTGTGGGAAATTGAATAGCGCCATCACAAGTCAACACTGTCACGATAGTATTTAGATTTAAGTTTCGCACTCGATCTTCAGGACAGCCATGTGGCATAATCGGTTAGCGCGCTGGTTGTTCATAACGCCATACCGGAAGGCGAGAGGTTCGACTCCCGCAGGACTTTTAACCGTTCTTCCTTTTTTTTCTCTTTTTTTTCGGCAGTTCAGCTTTACTCCGATGTCATTTATCGTATTACTTTATCAAGTGTACGTAACCCGTGAACACGGCTGCTCTATTTCCCTTGTTTTGTATTGGAGTTTGGAGATTGGGTTTGCTTCATTAATTTTGTCACACTTAATGTTGTAAATTGCCCCTTGTTACAGTGTCCCGCTTGCCACCTTTCGTTTGCTCTTTCCTTTTCTCTTCATTGGTTATTGTTATACTGTAACAGGATAGGTAGGAACATGTATGTTTAAATAACTTGCAGGAATGGGAGCTGAATTGATTAACTCTAGTCCAGGAGTATGGCGTCTCGCTCATCTCTTTGAAATTCCAGGTTGTTATTGTTTGACCCAATAACGAAGTTGTAGACAGGTTATATGTTGTTATAGAGGTATCTTGTGCCACATGAATGGAAAGCATCACTGTTTAGTAGTAGTAATGAACTTTTTCATGTTGTATATGGTATAAATATTTAAGATAAATATATATATATATATATATATATATATATATATATATATATAAAAGATTAAAGATAAATTTCACATCCAATCTTCGGTACAGCCGTGTGGCTTTATAGTCACTTAGCGCGCTGCATGGTCATTATGCACTACCTTAGGACGAGATGTTCGAGACCCGCAGGACGCTATCATTTTTTTCTCTCTCTTTCTTTGTGTTTCTTTTGGCAGTTCAGCTTTATTCCGATCGATGTCATTTATCGTATTATCTTATCAATTATACTACCCCACGACACACAGTCGCTCAAGTTCCTCTTTTTTTTTTTTTTTTTGTCGGAGGCTCTAGGTTGGATTTGCTTCATTTATCATACGTATTGTTTAAATTGCCCTTGGTACAGTGCCCCGCTTGCCACCTTTCCTTTTCCCTTTCCTTTTCTCTACGTTTGTTCCTGTTATATTGTCACAAGACAGGTCGGAAAATAATTTGCATAACTCAACTGGAGCAGGAATGGCAACTGAATGAATTAACTCTAGGCCAGGTGTATGGCGTCTCGCTCATCTCTTTGAAATTCCAGGATGTTATTGTTTGACGCAATAACGGAGTTGTAGACAGGTTTTATGTTGCTATAGAGGTATCTTGTGCCACATGAGTAGAAGGCATCACTGTTCAGTAGTAGTAATGAACTTTTTCATGTCCGTCCATGTCAATTATAGTGTGGTTTAAAGGGGTTGTGTGTCTATCTGCCAAAGAAAAGGAATAACTTATTTTCGTCATGGCTGTTTCTCTATACGTAGCCGTAGGTAATGAGTGTTGTTGGTATCTGAGCAGTGAAGAACAGAGCATCAGGCTAAAATCCCCCTTAGTTATACGCGCTAAGCGTTCAGTTTGATATATCTTTCTTTATGAAGTCAATCCCTGCTAATGGAGTTACAGAATTATGTTATGACACGTTTCACTGAAAGTTTGTAAAGCAAAGTTTATGGACAAGGCAAGCAATTGTACATGAATATACCTACCATTGATTTCAGAGGGAAATTATGGTATGCATAAATGTAAGGGTATCATTGCTTTGGAATTGCTGAGACAATATGCTTGGCACGAGGGCTTCCACTTCTAATAACTGATCCCTTTGAAGATGTGTCGGTCACGGGTGATCGTCATGATTCATCTTTCACGTAGAAGCTTGCGTTCCACACTCTTGGTTCAAGAAGACTTACCATCATACTTCAAATTGTTAAGGTAAAGACTCAAAATCAGACAAGTTTACGTGTTATCTCTATGGGAGGTGATTTTTTTTTTTATGTGCATTAACTTGACAACGTTTAAGCACCTTTATCTCAGATGATTTTGCTCCATTTCCTCTGTAACTTAAGTGTGTGGTAACTGAGACAATAAGCTGCAGTAATCATGCATGTTATTCTTTGAAATCTCCTTATTAGTTTGACAATTTTGCAGTTTAAAACTGAAAATGAGAATGGAATGTGGACAAAACGATTCCTGATTCATCTTTCACATACATAAGTTTACGTTCCTCTTTTTTTTCTCGTCGAGACGTATGGCCGAGTGGTTAAAGGCGACGTCTCAGAGACGTGAGGTTGCACACGTGCGGGTTCGAACCCCACAAGATCACGAAACAAATTACTTAGCTATTTTACTTTTTTTTTCTTCAATTTTGTATTACATATATCGTCCATGTAGAAATCACATTCGTATATAAACGCACCTATACACACACACAGACACACACACACACACCATATCCCTCTTTTTTTGTGTTGGAGACCATATTGCTTCGACTGCTGCAAAATTTTGCAGGCTGACTTTGTCAAACTGATCATAATATGTAATGACGACGACGAAGGTGTTGTACTTTGAACAATTGTCTTTCAAGACCACATCATTGTTTTGTACTTTGATGACGTCATCACACTGAAAATTGTGATTAAAGGCAAGGTATCAAAACCAGCCGATTATAGGTTTTATGTTTACGACACGTATTTTTCCCAAGTTGCCAGAAATGGCATAGCGACATCAGTAGTTACAAGGCCGCATTTCCGTCTAGCAATGCAATACATGTTCACGCGGCCACGTTGGTTGAGTGGGCATTGACTTTTTCCCTGTAATATCTATACATTTCTTTTTTGCCTTACCATTTCCGTGGATGTCCCGTGGCCGAGAGGTTAGGGAAACGGTTTTGCATGCAAACTCAATTATAACTTCAAGGTGTCTATATCACATTCTTTTCTTTGTCGATCACAGATGACCGACATCTGATAACCCCAAGCGTATCACCTAACTCGTCAGTCTGACGAGTTTCATATCTCGTTCTTCTTTCTTTCTGGACAATTTTGTGTCATCAATATCTCAAGAGTGACATTACAGAATGACATGACATTTTCAGGGAACATGTCTCATGACAATATCTAGCCACAATAAGGTTTTCATGACAGTAACATGTCTATGACGTCATCTAGGCGCCATTTTGTGATTTTCGGACCATGTTACATGATCGATCATAACTTCATAAATAAAGGTAATTTCTGTATCATTTTCGGTGGACATTAAGTTCAGGTCACGCTCTATCATACATTTTAATGCTAATTACCTAGGACATTATTACGCGCGCGTACGCGCGCGTCAAACTTTTAAAAGGCTCAAAACAACTTACCAATGGGAAATCTCGAAGTTTCAGACAATTTTAAGCGTTTCGCGCGTTCGCGTCCGTCCGCACATTTTCGCGCGTAGTGCGCGTAAGCAACATGAAAATGCACATTTTTTGACAGATTTGGATTCCTGATACATTAAGCAATAATATCCTTTGATTTCCGATCAATTTTGACCTATAACAAAGGAATGCGTTGGCGTCAAAGTTGAAATTTCGTGTGCGCGTCTATGTGCAAATATAGCGAAAAACATGTCTTTGTTTATTTCGCCATAGCTCTTTAAAACGTCTGGTTACCCTATGTTTTTATTGCATATTACAAAAACATATGAATTGGAAATAACGTTTCAGGTATCAATATCTCCATGAATACATTATGACGTCATCATATCATCATCTGAAATCAAAAAAGTGGAATTGATTTTTTTAAGGTACTGTTTCTGACATTCATTTGCTCGTATCTCTGTTGTTTAAGCTCAATATTATCCCAAATTCAGATATGTTGTACTTTGAACATTTACCTTTCAAGTCCATGTCATAGATTTGAAACTTGATGACGTCATCATGCTTTAAATTGTGTTTAAATGTAAAGACGCAAAATCGGACAAGTTTACGTGTTATGTCTATGGGAGGTGATTTTTTTAGAAACCATGCATTGACTTGACAACGTTTAAGCACCTTTATCTCAGCTGATTTTGCTTCATTTCCTCTGAAACTTAAGTATGTTGTAGCTGTGACAATAAGCTGCAGTAATCATGCATTTTATTCTTTGAAATCTCCTCATGAGGTTGACAATTTTGCAATTTAAAACTGGAAATGAGAATGGAATGCGGACGAAATGATTCCTGATTCGTCTTTCACGTACATAAGTTTACGTTCCTCTAATTTTCTCGTCGAGACATATGGCCGAGTGGTTAGAGGCGTCGTCTCAGAAACGTGAGGTTGCACACGTACGGGTTCGATCCTCACAAGAGCACGAAAGAAAATAATTATTATTTTTTTTACTTTTTTTTTCTTCAATGGAGTACTACACCTTCGTCCATGTAGAAATCACATTTGCATGTAAACACACCTATACGCACACACTCACACAGTATACCTTTGTTTTGCGTTGGAGACTGCATTACTTCGACTGCTGCAAAATTTTGCAGGCTGGGCTTTTCGTCCATGTAGAAATCACATTTGCATGTAAACACACCTATACGCACACACTCACACAGTATACCTTTGTTTTGCGTTGGAGACTGCATTACTTCGACTGCTGCAAAATTTTGGAGGCTGGGCTTTTCAAACTGATATAGTATATTGTAATAAAATGAAATTTGTTCATACCAATTCAGTAACACAATGTAGTCGTGGTTACTTTGTGCTGATTTATACATGTAACAAGCTATACATTGTAAAAAAGGTATTTGCATTGTTCCTTTAAGTCAGTCTTCTGTATTGATGATTATTTGTCAATTAGTGGTTTTTGTGGAGTTTCAGATAGTGATAAAAAGTATGGATGATAAGTGCAGCGATAATTCCTACAGTTAGTTCAAAGTTGTGTTACAGATGTTTGATACATGCATTTAGCATTGTGTGTGTATATACGTGTGTATACAGGTTGGCCATATGACACATTCTAGACAAATAATCTTAATTAATTAGCAGACGTGATCAGCTATGGAACTGAATATGGTACTGATGTATGATGTTAATGATTCTAATTAAACTGTGACGAGTTTAAAGGGATAGCATAATTGTGTGTAAAAATAAGGCAATTATAAGGAAATTTTAGGGGAATTTGATAACCATGCCTATAATAATTTCATACAGGTACTAATATCTGCCTCATATTCGTGCGATAGATCGTCATGTCAATAGCAAACTGACAACGTACGATGAATGTGTTATATATTGAACAACTGTCTTTCAAGTCCATAACGTTCCCCATATTTTCTCGTCGAGACGTATGGCTGAGTGGTTAAAGGCGACGTCTCAGAGACGTGAGGTTGCGGGTTCGAACCTCACAAGATCACGAAACAATATACTTAGCTATTTTACTGTTTTTTTTTTCTTCAATTTTGTATTACATATTCGTCTATGTAAAAATCACGTTCGTATATAAACGCACCTATACACACACACAGACACAAACACACACGCCATATCCCTCTTTTTTGTGTTGAGTGGGCATTGACTTTCCCCCTGTTATATCTATACATTGTTGTTGTTTTTTGTCTTACCATTTCCGTGGATGACCCGTGGCCGAGTGGTTACAGAAACAGTTTCGCATGCACGCTCAATATAACTTCAAGGTGCCTATATCACATTCGTTTCTTGTCGATCACAGATGACCGCCATCTGATGACCACAAGCGTATCACCTAACTCGTCCTCAATGTGACGAGTTTTCATGTCTCGTTCTTCTTTCTTTCTGGACAATTTTGTGTCATCAATATCTCAAGAATGACATTACGGAATAACATGACATTTTCAGGGAACATGTCTCATGACAAAATCTAGCCACAATAAGGTTTTCATGACAGTAACATATCTATGACGTCATCTAGGCGCCATTTTGTGATTTTCGGACCATGTTACATGATCGATCATAACTTCATAACTAAAGGTCATTTCTGTATCATTTTCGGTGGACATTAAGTTCAGGTCACGCTCTATCTTACATTTTAATGCTAATTACCTAGGACATTATTACGGGCGCGTACGCGCGCGTCAAACTTTTAAAAGGCTCAAAACAACTTACCAATGGGAAATCTCGAAGTTTCAGACAATTTTAAGCGTTTCGCACGTTCGCGTCCGTCCGCACATTTTCGCGCGTAGTGCGCGTAGACAAAATGAAAATGCACATTTTTTGACAGATTTGGATTCCTGATACATTAAGCAATAATATCCTTTGATTTCCGATCAATTTTGACCTATAACAAAGGAATGCGTTGGCGTCAAAGTTGAAATTTCGTGTGCGCGTCTATGTGCAAATATAGCGAAAAACATGTCTTTGTTTATTTCGCCATAGCTCTTTAAAACGTCTGGTTACCCTATGTTTTTATTGCATATTACAAAAACATATGAATTGGAAATAACGTTTCAAGTATCAATATCTCCATGAATACATTATGACGTCATCATATCATCATCTGAAATCAAAAAAGTGGAATTGATTTTTTTAAGGTACTGTTTCTGACATTCATTTGCTCGTATCTCTGTTGTTTAAGCTCAATATTATCCCAAATTCAGATATGTTGTACTTTGAACATTTACCTTTCAAGTCCATGTCATAGATTTGAAACTTGATGACGTCATCATGCTTTAAATTGTGTTTAAATGTAAAGACGCAAAATCGGACAAGTTTACGTGTTATGTCTATGGGAGGTGATTTTTTTAGAAACCATGCATTGACTTGACAACGTTTAAGCACCTTTATCTCAGCTGATTTTGCTTCATTTCCTCTGAAACTTAAGTATGTTGTAGCTGTGACAATAAGCTGCAGTAATCATGCATTTTATTCTTTGAAATCTCCTCATGAGGTTGACAATTTTGCAATTTAAAACTGAAAATGAGAATGGAATGCGGACGAAATGATTCCTGATTCGTCTTTCACGTACATAAGTTTACGTTCCTCTAATTTTCTCGTCGAGACATATGGCCGAGTGGTTAGAGGCGTCGTCTCAGAAACGTGAGGTTGCACACGTACGGGTTCGATCCTCACAAGAGCACGAAAGAAAATAATTATTATTTTTTTTTTACTTTTTTTTTCTTCAATGGAGTACTACACCTTCGTCCATGTAGAAATCACATTTGCATGTAAACACACCTATACGCACACACTCACACAGTATACCTTTGTTTTGCGTTGGAGACTGCATTACTTCGACTGCTGCAAAATTTTGCAGGCTGGGCTTTTCGTCCATGTACAAATCACATTTGCATGTAAACACACCTATACGCACACACTCACACAGTATACCTTTGTTTTGCGTTGGAGACTGCATTACTTCGACTGCTGCAAAATTTTGGAGGCTGGGCTTTTCAAACTGATATAGTATATTGTAACAAAATGAAATTTGTTCATACCAATTCAGTAACACAATGTAGTCGTGGTTACTTTGTGCTGATTTATACATGTAACAAGCTATACATTGTAAAAAAGGTATTTGCATTGTTCCTTTAAGTCAGTCTTCTGTATTGATGATTATTTGTCAATTAGTGGTTTTTGTGGAGTTTCAGATAGTGATAAAAAGTATGGATGATAAGTGCAGCGATAATTCCTACAGTTAGTTCAAAGTTGTGTTACAGATGTTTGATACATGCATTTAGCATTGTGTGTGTGTATACGTGTGTATACAGGTTGGCCATATGACACATTCTAGACAAATAATAATTAATTAGCAAACGTGATCAGCTATGGAACTGAATATGGTACTGATGTATGATATTAATGATTCTAATTAAACTGTGACGAGTTTAAAGGGATAGCATAACTGTGTGTAAAAATAAGGCAATTATAAGGAAATTTTAGGGGAATTTGATAACCATGCCTATAATAATTTCATACAGGTACTAATATCTGCCTCATATTCGTGCGATAGATCGTCATGTCAATAGCAAACTGACAACGTACGATGAATGTGTTATATATTGAACAACTGTCTTTTAAGTCCATAACGTTCCCCATATTTTCTCGTCGAGACGTATGGCCGAGTGGTTAAAGGCGACGTCTCAGAGACGTGAGGTTGCTGGTTCGAACCTCACAAGATCACGAAACAATATACTTAGCTATATTACTGGTTTTTTTTTCTTCAATTTTGTATTACATATTCGTCTATGTAAAAATCACGTTCGTATATAAACGCACCTATACACACACACAGACACACACACACACGCCATATCCCTCTTTTTTGTGTTGAGTGGGCATTGACTTTCCCCCTGTTATATCTATGCATTGTTGTTGTTTTTTGTCTTACCATTTCCGTGGATGACCCGTGGCCGAGTGGTTACAGAAACAGTTTCGCATGCACGCTCAATATAACTTCAAGGTGCCTATATCACATTCGTTTCTTGTCGATCACAGATGACCGCCATCTGATGACCACAAGCGTATCACCTAACTCGTCCTCAATGTGACGAGTTTTCATGTCTCGTTTTTTTTATTCTTCTTTCTTTCTGGACAATTTTGTGTCGTCAATATCTCAAGAATGACATTACGAAATAACATGACATTTTCAGTCAACATGTCTCATGACAAAATCTAGCCACAATAAGGTTTTCATGACAGTTACATATCTATGACGTCATCTAGGCGCCATTTTGTGATTTTCGGACCTTGTCACATGATCGATCATAACTTCATAACTAGATGTCATTTCTGTATCATTTTCGGTGGACATGAAGTTCAGGTCACGCTCTATCTTACTTTTTAACGCTAGTTACACAGGTCATCATTACGCGCGCGTAAGCGCGCGTCAAAATTTTAAAAGGCTCAAAACGACTTCCCAATGGGAAATCTCGAAGTTTCAGACAATTTTAAGCGTTTCAAACATTTTCTCGCGTGCGCGTCCGTCCGCGCAATTTCGCGCGCAGAGCCCGTAAGCAACATGAAAATGCAATTTTTTTGACTGATTTGGATTCCTGATACTTTGAGTAATAATATCCATTGATTTCCGATCGATTACGACCTATAACAAAGGAATGCACTGGCGTCAAAGTTGAAATTCCGCGTGCGCGTCTTTCTGCAAATATAGTGAAAAAACATGTCTTTGTTTATTTCGCCATAGCTCTTTAAATCGTCCGTTGACCCTATATTTCTATTGCATATTACAAAAGTATATGAATTGTAAGTAATATTCCAAGTATCAGTATTGCCAGGAATACGCGATGTCATCATATCGTCATTTTAAATCAAAAAAGTGGAATTGATTTTTTTGAGGTACTGTTTCTGACATTCATTTGCTCGTATCTCTGTTGTTTAAGCTCAATATTACCCCAAATTCAGATATGTTGCACTTTGAACATTTGCCTTTCAAGGCCATGTGATGGTTTTGAAATATGATGACGTCATCATACTAGAAATTGTGATTAAAGGTAAAGACTCAAAATCAGACAAGTTTACGTGTTTTGTCTATGGGAGGTGATTTTTTTTAAACCATGCATTGACTTGACAACGTTTAAGCACCTTTACCTCATCTGATTTTACTCCATTTCCTCTGAAACATAAATATGTTGTAGCTGAGACAACAAGCTTTAGTAATCATGCATTTTATGTTTTCAAATCTCCTCATCAGGTTGACAATTTTGCAATTTAAAACTGAAAATGAGAATGCAATCTGTACGGAACGATTCCCAATTTTTCTTTGCAACTGTATATTGATCGAATCCACGCTGCCACTTGTGGGAAATTGAATAGCGCCATCACAAGTCAACACTGTCACGATAGTATTTAGATTTAAGTTTCGCACTCGATCTTCAGGACAGCCATGTGGCATAATCGGTTAGCGCGCTGGTTGTTCATAACGCCATACCGGAAGGCGAGAGGTTCGACTCCCGCAGGACTTTTAACCGTTCTTCCTTTTTTTTCTCTTTTTTTTCGGCAGTTCAGCTTTACTCCGATGTCATTTATCGTATTACTTTATCAAGTGTACGTAACCCGTGAACACGGCTGCTCTATTTCCCTTGTTTTGTATTGGAGTTTGGAGATTGGGTTTGCTTCATTAATTTTGTCACACTTAATGTTGTAAATTGCCCCTTGTTACAGTGTCCCGCTTGCCACCTTTCGTTTGCTCTTTCCTTTTCTCTTCATTGGTTATTGTTATACTGTAACAGGATAGGTAGGAACATGTATGTTTAAATAACTTGCAGGAATGGGAGCTGAATTGATTAACTCTAGTCCAGGTGTATGGCGTCTCGCTCATCTCTTTGAAATTCCAGGTTGTTATTGTTTGACCCAATAACGAAGTTGTAGACAGGTTATATGTTGTTATAGAGGTATCTTGTGCCACATGAATGGAAAGCATCACTGTTTAGTAGTAGTAATGAACTTTTTCATGTTGTATATGGTATAAATATTTAAGATAAATATATATATATATATATATATATATATATATATATATATATATAAAAGATTAAAGATAAATTTCACATCCAATCTTCGGTACAGCCGTGTGGCTTTATAGTCACTTAGCGCGCTGCATGGTCATTATGCACTACCTTAGGACGAGATGTTCGAGACCCGCAGGACGCTATCATTTTTTTCTCTCTCTTTCTTTGTGTTTCTTTTGGCAGTTCAGCTTTATTCCGATCGATGTCATTTATCGTATTATCTTATCAATTATACTACCCCACGACACACAGTCGCTCAAGTTCCTCTTTTTTTTTTTTTTTTTTGTCGGAGGCTCTAGGTTGGATTTGCTTCATTTATCATACGTATTGTTTAAATTGCCCTTGGTACAGTGCCCCGCTTGCCACCTTTCCTTTTCCCTTTCCTTTTCTCTACGTTTGTTCCTGTTATATTGTCACAAGACAGGTCGGAAAATAATTTGCATAACTCAACTGGAGCAGGAATGGCAACTGAATGAATTAACTCTAGGCCAGGTGTATGGCGTCTCGCTCATCTCTTTGAAATTCCAGGATGTTATTGTTTGACGCAATAACGGAGTTGTAGACAGGTTTTATGTTGCTATAGAGGTATCTTGTGCCACATGAGTAGAAGGCATCACTGTTCAGTAGTAGTAATGAACTTTTTCATGTCCGTCCATGTCAATTATAGTGTGGTTTAAAGGGGTTGTGTGTCTATCTGCCAAAGAAAAGGAATAACTTATTTTCGTCATGGCTGTTTCTCTATACGTAGCCGTAGGTAATGAGTGTTGTTGGTATCTGAGCAGTGAAGAACAGAGCATCAGGCTAAAATCCCCCTTAGTTATACGCGCTAAGCGTTCAGTTTGATATATCTTTCTTTATGAAGTCAATCCCTGCTAATGGAGTTACAGAATTATGTTATGACACGTTTCACTGAAAGTTTGTAAAGCAAAGTTTATGGACAAGGCAAGCAATTGTACATGAATATACCTACCATTGATTTCAGAGGGAAATTATGGTATGCATAAATGTAAGGGTATCATTGCTTTGGAATTGCTGAGACAATATGCTTGGCACGAGGGCTTCCACTTCTAATAACTGATCCCTTTGAAGATGTGTCGGTCACGGGTGATCGTCATGATTCATCTTTCACGTAGAAGCTTGCGTTCCACACTCTTGGTTCAAGAAGACTTACCATCATACTTCAAATTGTTAAGGTAAAGACTCAAAATCAGACAAGTTTACGTGTTATCTCTATGGGAGGTGATTTTTTTTTTATGTGCATTAACTTGACAACGTTTAAGCACCTTTATCTCAGATGATTTTGCTCCATTTCCTCTGTAACTTAAGTGTGTGGTAACTGAGACAATAAGCTGCAGTAATCATGCATGTTATTCTTTGAAATCTCCTTATTAGTTTGACAATTTTGCAGTTTAAAACTGAAAATGAGAATGGAATGTGGACAAAACGATTCCTGATTCATCTTTCACATACATAAGTTTACGTTCCTCTTTTTTTTCTCGTCGAGACGTATGGCCGAGTGGTTAAAGGCGACGTCTCAGAGACGTGAGGTTGCACACGTGCGGGTTCGAACCCCACAAGATCACGAAACAAATTACTTAGCTATTTTACTTTTTTTTTCTTCAATTTTGTATTACATATATCGTCCATGTAGAAATCACATTCGTATATAAACGCACCTATACACACACACAGACACACACACACACACCATATCCCTCTTTTTTGTGTTGGAGACCATATTGCTTCGACTGCTGCAAAATTTTGCAGGCTGACTTTGTCAAACTGATCATAATATGTAATGACGACGACGAAGGTGTTGTACTTTGAACAATTGTCTTTCAAGACCACATCATTGTTTTGTACTTTGATGACGTCATCACACTGAAAATTGTGATTAAAGGCAAGGTATCAAAACCAGCCGATTATAGGTTTTATGTTTACGACACGTATTTTTCCCAAGTTGCCAGAAATGGCATAGCGACATCAGTAGTTACAAGGCCGCATTTCCGTCTAGCAATGCAATACATGTTCACGCGGCCACGTTGGTTGAGTGGGCATTGACTTTTTCCCTGTAATATCTATACATTTCTTTTTTGCCTTACCATTTCCGTGGATGTCCCGTGGCCGAGAGGTTAGGGAAACGGTTTTGCATGCAAACTCAATTATAACTTCAAGGTGTCTATATCACATTCTTTTCTTTGTCGATCACAGATGACCGACATCTGATAACCCCAAGCGTATCACCTAACTCGTCAGTCTGACGAGTTTCATATCTCGTTCTTCTTTCTTTCTGGACAATTTTGTGTCATCAATATCTCAAGAGTGACATTACAGAATGACATGACATTTTCAGGGAACATGTCTCATGACAATATCTAGCCACAATAAGGTTTTCATGACAGTAACATGTCTATGACGTCATCTAGGCGCCATTTTGTGATTTTCGGACCATGTTACATGATCGATCATAACTTCATAAATAAAGGTAATTTCTGTATCATTTTCGGTGGACATTAAGTTCAGGTCACGCTCTATCATACATTTTAATGCTAATTACCTAGGACATTATTACGCGCGCGTACGCGCGCGTCAAACTTTTAAAAGGCTCAAAACAACTTACCAATGGGAAATCTCGAAGTTTCAGACAATTTTAAGCGTTTCGCGCGTTCGCGTCCGTCCGCACATTTTCGCGCGTAGTGCGCGTAAGCAACATGAAAATGCACATTTTTTGACAGATTTGGATTCCTGATACATTAAGCAATAATATCCTTTGATTTCCGATCAATTTTGACCTATAACAAAGGAATGCGTTGGCGTCAAAGTTGAAATTTCGTGTGCGCGTCTATGTGCAAATATAGCGAAAAACATGTCTTTGTTTATTTCGCCATAGCTCTTTAAAACGTCTGGTTACCCTATGTTTTTATTGCATATTACAAAAACATATGAATTGGAAATAACGTTTCAGGTATCAATATCTCCATGAATACATTATGACGTCATCATATCATCATCTGAAATCAAAAAAGTGGAATTGATTTTTTTAAGGTACTGTTTCTGACATTCATTTGCTCGTATCTCTGTTGTTTAAGCTCAATATTATCCCAAATTCAGATATGTTGTACTTTGAACATTTACCTTTCAAGTCCATGTCATAGATTTGAAACTTGATGACGTCATCATGCTTTAAATTGTGTTTAAATGTAAAGACGCAAAATCGGACAAGTTTACGTGTTATGTCTATGGGAGGTGATTTTTTTAGAAACCATGCATTGACTTGACAACGTTTAAGCACCTTTATCTCAGCTGATTTTGCTTCATTTCCTCTGAAACTTAAGTATGTTGTAGCTGTGACAATAAGCTGCAGTAATCATGCATTTTATTCTTTGAAATCTCCTCATGAGGTTGACAATTTTGCAATTTAAAACTGAAAATGAGAATGGAATGCGGACGAAATGATTCCTGATTCGTCTTTCACGTACATAAGTTTACGTTCCTCTAATTTTCTCGTCGAGACATATGGCCGAGTGGTTAGAGGCGTCGTCTCAGAAACGTGAGGTTGCACACGTACGGGTTCGATCCTCACAAGAGCACGAAAGAAAATAATTATTATTTTTTTTACTTTTTTTTTCTTCAATGGAGTACTACACCTTCGTCCATGTAGAAATCACATTTGCATGTAAACACACCTATACGCACACACTCACACAGTATACCTTTGTTTTGCGTTGGAGACTGCATTACTTCGACTGCTGCAAAATTTTGCAGGCTGGGCTTTTCGTCCATGTACAAATCACATTTGCATGTAAACACACCTATACGCACACACTCACACAGTATACCTTTGTTTTGCGTTGGAGACTTTACATTACTTCGACTGCTGCAAAATTTTGGAGGCTGGGCTTTTCAAACTGATATAGTATATTGTAACAAAATGAAATTTGTTCATACCAATTCAGTAACACAATGTAGTCGTGGTTACTTTGTGCTGATTTATACATGTAACAAGCTATACATTGTAAAAAAGGTATTTGCATTGTTCCTTTAAGTCAGTCTTCTGTATTGATGATTATTTGTCAATTAGTGGTTTTTGTGGAGTTTCAGATAGTGATAAAAAGTATGGATGATAAGTGCAGCGATAATTCCTACAGTTAGTTCAAAGTTGTGTTACAGATGTTTGATACATGCATTTAGCATTGTGTGTGTATATACGTGTGTATACAGGTTGGCCATATGACACATTCTAGACAAATAATCTTAATTAATTAGCAGACGTGATCAGCTATGGAACTGAATATGGTACTGATGTATGATGTTAATGATTCTAATTAAACTGTGACGAGTTTAAAGGGATAGCATAACTGTGTGTAAAAATAAGGCAATTATAAGGAAATTTTAGGGGAATTTGATAACCATGCCTATAATAATTTCATACAGGTACTAATATCTGCCTCATATTCGTGCGATAGATCGTCATGTCAATAGCAAACTGACAACGTACGATGAATGTGTTATATATTGAACAACTGTCTTTTAAGTCCATAACGTTCCCCATATTTTCTCGTCGAGACGTATGGCCGAGTGGTTAAAGGCGACGTCTCAGAGACGTGAGGTTGCTGGTTCGAACCTCACAAGATCACGAAACAATATACTTAGCTATATTACTGTGTTTTTTTCTTCAATTTTGTATTACATATTCGTCTATGTAAAAATCACGTTCGTATATAAACGCACCTATACACACACACAGACACACACACACACGCCGTATCCCTTTTTTTTGTGTTGAGTGGGCATTGACTTTCCCCCTGTTATATCTATGCATTGTTGTTGTTTTTTGTCTTACCATTTCCGTGGATGACCCGTGGCCGAGTGGTTACAGAAACAGTTTCGCATGCACGCTCAATATAACTTCAAGGTGCCTATATCACATTCGTTTCTTGTCGATCACAGATGACCGCCATCTGATGACCACAAGCGTATCACCTAACTCGTCCTCAATGTGACGAGTTTTCATGTCTCGTTTTTTTTATTCTTCTTTCTTTCTGGACAATTTTGTGTCGTCAATATCTCAAGAATGACATTACGAAATAACATGACATTTTCAGTCAACATGTCTCATGACAAAATCTAGCCACAATAAGGTTTTCATGACAGTTACATATCTATGACGTCATCTAGGCGCCATTTTGTGATTTTCGGACCTTGTCACATGATCGATCATAACTTCATAACTAGATGTCATTTCTGTATCATTTTCGGTGGACATGAAGTTCAGGTCACGCTCTATCTTACTTTTTAACGCTAGTTACACAGGTCATCATTACGCGCGCGTAAGCGCGCGTCAAAATTTTAAAAGGCTCAAAACGACTTCCCAATGGGAAATCTCGAAGTTTCAGACAATTTTAAGCGTTTCAAACATTTTCTCGCGTGCGCGTCCGTCCGCGCAATTTCGCGCGCAGAGCCCGTAAGCAACATGAAAATGCAATTTTTTTGACTGATTTGGATTCCTGATACTTTGAGTAATAATATCCATTGATTTCCGATCGATTACGACCTATAACAAAGGAATGCACTGGCGTCAAAGTTGAAATTCCGCGTGCGCGTCTTTCTGCAAATATAGTGAAAAAACATGTCTTTGTTTATTTCGCCATAGCTCTTTAAATCGTCCGTTGACCCTATATTTCTATTGCATATTACAAAAGTATATGAATTGTAAGTAATATTCCAAGTATCAGTATTGCCAGGAATACGCGATGTCATCATATCGTCATTTTAAATCAAAAAAGTGGAATTGATTTTTTTGAGGTACTGTTTCTGACATTCATTTGCTCGTATCTCTGTTGTTTAAGCTCAATATTACCCCAAATTCAGATATGTTGCACTTTGAACATTTGCCTTTCAAGGCCATGTGATGGTTTTGAAATATAATGACGTCATCATACTAGAAATTGTGATTAAAGGTAAAGACTCAAAATCAGACAAGTTTACGTGTTATGTCTATGGGAGGTGATTTTTTTTAAACCATGCATTGACTTGACAACGTTTAAGCACCTTTACCTCATCTGATTTTACTCCATTTCCTCTGAAACATAAATATGTTGTAGCTGAGACAACAAGCTTTAGTAATCATGCATTTTATGTTTTCAAATCTCCTCATCAGGTTGACAATTTTGCAATTTAAAACTGAAAATGAGAATGCAATCTGTACGGAACGATTCCCAATTTTTCTTTGCAACTGTATATTGATCGAATCCACGCTGCCACTTGTGGGAAATTGAATAGCGCCATCACAAGTCAACACTGTCACGATAGTATTTAGATTTAAGTTTCGCACTCGATCTTCAGGACAGCCATGTGGCATAATCGGTTAGCGCGCTGGTTGTTCATAACGCCATACCGGAAGGCGAGAGGTTCGACTCCCGCAGGACTTTTAACCGTTCTTCCTTTTTTTTCTCTTTTTTTTCGGCAGTTCAGCTTTACTCCGATGTCATTTATCGTATTACTTTATCAAGTGTACGTAACCCGTGAACACGGCTGCTCTATTTCCCTTGTTTTGTATTGGAGTTTGGAGATTGGGTTTGCTTCATTAATTTTGTCACACTTAATGTTGTAAATTGCCCCTTGTTACAGTGTCCCGCTTGCCACCTTTCGTTTGCTCTTTCCTTTTCTCTTCATTGGTTATTGTTATACTGTAACAGGATAGGTAGGAACATGTATGTTTAAATAACTTGCAGGAATGGGAGCTGAATTGATTAACTCTAGTCCAGGTGTATGGCGTCTCGCTCATCTCTTTGAAATTCCAGGTTGTTATTGTTTGACCCAATAACGAAGTTGTAGACAGGTTATATGTTGTTATAGAGGTATCTTGTGCCACATGAATGGAAAGCATCACTGTTTAGTAGTAGTAATGAACTTTTTCATGTTGTATATGGTATAAATATTTAAGATAAATATATATATATATATATATATATATATATATATATATATAAAAGATTAAAGATAAATTTCACATCCAATCTTCGGTACAGCCGTGTGGCTTTATAGTCACTTAGCGCGCTGCATGGTCATTATGCACTACCTTAGGACGAGATGTTCGAGACCCGCAGGACGCTATCATTTTTTTCTCTCTCTTTCTTTGTGTTTCTTTTGGCAGTTCAGCTTTATTCCGATCGATGTCATTTATCGTATTATCTTATCAATTATACTACCCCACGACACACAGTCGCTCAAGTTCCTCTTTTTTTTTTTTTTTTTGTCGGAGGCTCTAGGTTGGATTTGCTTCATTTATCATACGTATTGTTTAAATTGCCCTTGGTACAGTGCCCCGCTTGCCACCTTTCCTTTTCCCTTTCCTTTTCTCTACGTTTGTTCCTGTTATATTGTCACAAGACAGGTCGGAAAATAATTTGCATAACTCAACTGGAGCAGGAATGGCAACTGAATGAATTAACTCTAGGCCAGGTGTATGGCGTCTCGCTCATCTCTTTGAAATTCCAGGATGTTATTGTTTGACGCAATAACGGAGTTGTAGACAGGTTTTATGTTGCTATAGAGGTATCTTGTGCCACATGAGTAGAAGGCATCACTGTTCAGTAGTAGTAATGAACTTTTTCATGTCCCTCCATGTCAATTATAGTGTGGTTTAAAGGGGTTGTGTGTCTATCTGCCAAAGAAAAGGAATAACTTATTTTCGTCATGGCTGTTTCTCTATACGTAGCCGTAGGTAATGAGTGTTGTTGGTATCTGAGCAGTGAAGAACAGAGCATCAGGCTAAAATCCCCCTTAGTTATACGCGCTAAGCGTTCAGTTTGATATATCTTTCTTTATGAAGTCAATCCCTGCTAATGGAGTTACAGAATTATGTTATGACACGTTTCACTGAAAGTTTGTAAAGCAAAGTTTATGGACAAGGCAAGCAATTGTACATGAATATACCTACCATTGATTTCAGAGGGAAATTATGGTATGCATAAATGTAAGGGTATCATTGCTTTGGAATTGCTGAGACAATATGCTTGGCACGAGGGCTTCCACTTCTAATAACTGATCCCTTTGAAGATGTGTCGGTCACGGGTGATCGTCATGATTCATCTTTCACGTAGAAGCTTGCGTTCCACACTCTTGGTTCAAGAAGACTTACCATCATACTTCAAATTGTTAAGGTAAAGACTCAAAATCAGACAAGTTTACGTGTTATCTCTATGGGAGGTGATTTTTTTTTATGTGCATTAACTTGACAACGTTTAAGCACCTTTATCTCAGATGATTTTGCTCCATTTCCTCTGTAACTTAAGTGTGTGGTAACTGAGACAATAAGCTGCAGTAATCATGCATGTTATTCTTTGAAATCTCCTTATTAGTTTGACAATTTTGCAGTTTAAAACTGAAAATGAGAATGGAATGTGGACAAAACGATTCCTGATTCATCTTTCACATACATAAGTTTACGTTCCTCTTTTTTTTCTCGTCGAGACGTATGGCCGAGTGGTTAAAGGCGACGTCTCAGAGACGTGAGGTTGCACACGTGCGGGTTCGAACCCCACAAGATCACGAAACAAATTACTTAGCTATTTTACTTTTTTTTTCTTCAATTTTGTATTACATATATCGTCCATGTAGAAATCACATTCGTATATAAACGCACCTATACACACACACAGACACACACACACACACCATATCCCTCTTTTTTGTGTTGGAGACCATATTGCTTCGACTGCTGCAAAATTTTGCAGGCTGACTTTGTCAAACTGATCATAATATGTAATGACGACGACGAAGGTGTTGTACTTTGAACAATTGTCTTTCAAGACCACATCATTGTTTTGTACTTTGATGACGTCATCACACTGAAAATTGTGATTAAAGGCAAGGTATCAAAACCAGCCGATTATAGGTTTTATGTTTACGACACGTATTTTTCCCAAGTTGCCAGAAATGGCATAGCGACATCAGTAGTTACAAGGCCGCATTTCCGTCTAGCAATGCAATACATGTTCACGCGGCCACGTTGGTTGAGTGGGCATTGACTTTTTCCCTGTAATATCTATACATTTCTTTTTTGCCTTACCATTTCCGTGGATGTCCCGTGGCCGAGAGGTTAGGGAAACGGTTTTGCATGCAAACTCAATTATAACTTCAAGGTGTCTATATCACATTCTTTTCTTTGTCGATCACAGATGACCGACATCTGATAACCCCAAGCGTATCACCTAACTCGTCAGTCTGACGAGTTTCATATCTCGTTCTTCTTTCTTTCTGGACAATTTTGTGTCATCAATATCTCAAGAGTGACATTACAGAATGACATGACATTTTCAGGGAACATGTCTCATGACAATATCTAGCCACAATAAGGTTTTCATGACAGTAACATGTCTATGACGTCATCTAGGCGCCATTTTGTGATTTTCGGACCATGTTACATGATCGATCATAACTTCATAAATAAAGGTAATTTCTGTATCATTTTCGGTGGACATTAAGTACAGGTCACGCTCTATCATACATTTTAATGCTAATTACCTAGGACATTATTACGCGCGCGTACGCGCGCGTCAAACTTTTAAAAGGCTCAAAACAACTTACCAATGGGAAATCTCGAAGTTTCAGACAATTTTAAGCGTTTCGCGCGTTCGCGTCCGTCCGCACATTTTCGCGCGTAGTGCGCGTAAGCAACATGAAAATGCACATTTTTTGACAGATTTGGATTCCTGATACATTAAGCAACAATATCCATTGATTTCCGATCAATTTTGACCTATAACAAAGGAATGCGTTGGCGGCAAAGTTGAAATTTCGTGTGCGCGTCTATGTGCAAATATAGCGAAAAACATGTCTTTGTTTATTTCGCCATAGCTCTTTAAAACGTCTGGTTACCCTATGTTTTTATTGCATATTACAAAAACATATGAATTGGAAATAACGTTTCAAGCATCAATATCTCCATGAATACATTATGACGTCATCATATCATCATCTGAAATAAAAAAAGTGGAATTAATTTTTTTAAGGTACTGTTTCTGACATTCATTTGCTCGTATCTCTGTTGTTTAAGCTCAATATTATCCCAAATTCAGATATGTTGTACTTTGAACATTTGCCTTTCAAGTCCATGTCATAGTTTTGAAATTTGATGACGTCATCATGCTTTAAATTGTGTTTAAAGGTAAAGACGCAAAATCGGACAAGTTTACGTGTTATGTCTATGGGAGGTGATTTTTTAGAAACCATTCATTGACTTGACAACGTTTAAGCACCTTTATCTCAGCTGATTTTGCTTCATTTCCTCTGAAACTTAAGTATGTTGTAGCTGTGACAATAATCTGCAGTAATCATGCATTTTATTCTTTGAAATATCCTCATGAGGTTGACAATTTTGCAATTTAAAACTGAAAATGAGAATGGAATGCGGACGAAACGATTCCTGATTCATCTTTCACGTACATAAGTTTACGTTCCTCTAATTTTCTCGTCGAGACGAATGGCCGAGCGGTTAGAGGCGTCGTCTCAGAAACCATGAGGTTGCACACGTACGGGTTCGATCCTCACAAGAGCACGAAAGAAAATAATTATTTTTTTTAACTTTTTTTTTTCTTCAATGGAGTACTACACCTTCGTCCATGTAGAAAACACGTTTGCATGTAAACACACCTATACGCACACACTCACACAGTATACCTTTGTTTTGCGTTGGAGACTGCATTACTTCGACTGCTGCAAAATTTTGCAGGCTGGGCTTTTTAAACTGATATAGTATATTGTAACAAAATGAAATTTGTTCATATCAATTCAGTAACACAATGTAGTCGTGGTTACTTTGTGCTGATTTACACATGTAACAAGCTATACATTGTAAAAAAGGTATTTGCATTGTTCCTTTAAGTCAGTCTTCTGTATTGATGATTATTTGTCAATTAGTGGTTTTTGTGGAGTTTCAGATGGTGATAAAAAGTATGAATGATAAGTGCAGCGATAATTCCTACAGTAAGTTCAAAGTTGTGTTACAGATGTTTGATACATACATTTAGCATTGTGTGTGTGTGTGTATACGTGTGTATACAGGTTGGCCATATGACACATTCTAGACAATTAATCCTAATTAATTAGCAAACGTGATCAGCTATGGAACTGAATATGGTACTAATGTATGATGTTAATGATTCTAATTAAACTGTGACGAGTTTAAAGGGATAGCATAACTGTGTGTAAAAATAAGGCAATTATAAGGAAATTTTAGGGGAATTTGATAACCATGCCTATAATAATTTCATACAGGTTATAATACCTGCCTCATATTCGAGTGATAGATCGTCATGTCAATAGCAAACTGACAACGTACGATGAATGTGTTATATATTGAACAACTGTCTTTCAAGTCCATAATGTTCCCCATATTTTCTTGTCGAGACGTATGGCCGAGTGGTTAAAGGCGACGTCTCAGAGACGTGAGGTTGCGGGTTCGAACCCCACAAGATCACGAAACAAAATACTTAGCTATTTACTGTTTTTTTCCTCAACTTTGTATTACATATTCGTCCATGTAGAAATCACGTTCGTATATAAACGCACCTATACACACACACAGACACACACACACGCCATATCCTCTTCTTTGTGTGTTGGAGACCACATTGCTTCGACTGCAGCAAACTTTTGCAGGTTGACTTTGTCAAACCGATCATAGTATGTAATGACGACGACTGAGGTGTTGTACTTTGAACAATTGTCTTTCAAGACGATGTCATTGTTTATTAATTTGATGACGTCATTACACTGAAAATTATGATTAAAGGCAAGGTATCGAAACCAGCCGATTATAGGTTTTATGTCTGCGGGACGTATTTTTTCCAAGTTGCCAGAAATGGCATAGCGACCTCAGTCGTTACAAGGCCGCTTTTCCGTCTAGCAATGCAATAGATGTTCACACGGCCACGTTAGTTGAGTGGGCATTGACTTTCCCCCTGTTATATCTATACACTGGTTTTGGTTTTTTTTTTGTCTTACCATTTCCGTGGATGACCCGTGGCCGAGTGGTTACAAAAACGGTTTCGCAAGCACGCTCAATATAACTTTAAGGTGCCTATATCACATTCTTTTCTTTGTCGATCACAGATGACTGTCATCTGATGACCACAAGCGTATCACCTAACTCGTCCTCAATGTGACGAGTTTTCATGTCTCGTTTCTTTTTATTCTTCTTTCTTTCTGGACAATTTTGTGTCATCAATATCTCAAGAATGACATTACGAAATAACATGACATTTTCAGGGAACATGTCTCATGACAAAATCTAGCCACAATAAGGTTTTCATGACAGTAACATATCTATGACGTCATCTAGGCGCCATTTTGTGATTTTCGGACCATGTTACATGATCGATCATAACTTCATAACTAACGGTCATTTCTGTATCATTTTCGGTGGACATTAAGTTCAGGTCACGCTCTATCTTACATTTTAATGCTAATTACCTAGGACATTATTACGCGCGCGTACGCGCGCGTCAAACTTTTAAAAGGCTCAAAACAACTTACCAATGGGAAATCTCGAAGTTTCAGACAATTTTAAGCGTTTCGCGCGTTCGCGTCCGTCCGCACATTTTCGCGCGTAGTGCGCGTAAGCAAAATCAAAATGCACATTTTTTGACAGATTTGGATTCCTGATACATTAAGCAACAATATCCCTTGATTTCCGATCAATTTTGACCTATAACAAAGGAATGCGTTGGCGTCAAAGTTGAAATTTCGTGTGCGCGTCTATGTGCAAATATAGCGAAAAACATGTCTTTGTTTATTTCGCCATAGCTCTTTAAAACGTCTGGTTACCCTATGTTTTTATTGCATATTACAAAAACATATGAATTGGAAATAACGTTTCAAGTATCAATATCTCCATGAATACATTATGACGTCATCATATCATTATCTGAAATCAAAAAAGTGGAATTAATTTTTTTAAGGTACTGTTTCTGACATTCATTTGCTCGTATCTCTTTTGTTTAAGCTCAATATTATCCCAAATTCAGATATGTTGTACTTTGAACATTTGCCTTTCATGTCCATGTCATAGTTTTGAAATTTGATGACGTCATCATGCTTTAAATTGTGTTTAAAGGTAAAGACGCAAAATCGGACAAGTTTACGTGTTATGTCTATGGGAGGTGATTTTTTTAGAAACCATGCATTGACTTGACAACGTTTAAGCACCTTTATCTCAGCTGATTTTGCTTCATTTCCTCTGAAACTTTAGTATGTTGTAGCTGTGACAATAAGCTGCAGTTATCATGCATTTTATTCTTTGAAATCTCCTCATGAGGTTGACAATTTTGCAATTTAAAACTGAAAATGAGAATGGAATGAGGACCAAACGATTCCTGATTCATCTTTAACGTACATAAGTTTACGTTCCTCTAATTTTCTCGTCGAGACGTATGGCCGAGTGGGTAGAGGCGTCGTCTTAGAAACGTGAGGTTGCACATGTACGGGTTCGATCCTCACAAGAGCACGAAAGAAAATAATATTTTTTTTTTACTTTTTTTTTTTCTTCAATGGAGTACTACACCTTCGTCCATGTAGAAATCACGTTTCCATGTAAACACACCTGTACGCACACACTCACACAGTATACCTTTGTTTTGCGTTGGAGACTGCATTACTTCGATTGCCGCAAAATCATAGTTTTGGAGGCTGGGCTTTTCAAACTGATATAGTATATTGTAACAAAATGAAATTTGTTCATATCAATTTAGTAACACAATGTAGTCGTGGTTACTTTGTGCTGATTTATACATGTAACAAGCTATACATTGTAAAAAAGGTATTCAGTCTTCTGTATTGATGATTATTTGTCAATTAGTGGTTTTTGTGGAGTTTCAGATGGTGATAAAAAGTATGAATGATAAGTGCAGCGATAATTCCTACAGTAAGTTCAAAGTTGTGTTACAGATGTTTGATACATACATTTAGCATTGTGTGTGTGTGTGTATACGTGTGTATACAGGTTGGCCATATGACACATTCTAGACAATTAATCTTAATTGATTAGCAAACGTAATCAGCTATGGAACTGAATATGGTACTAATGTATGATGTTAATGATTCTAATTAAACTGTGACGAGTTTAAAGGGATAGCATAACTGTGTGTAAAAATAAGGCAATTATAAGGAAATTTTAAGGCAATTTGATAACCATGCCTATAATAATTTCATACAGGTACTATTGCCTGCCTCATATTCGTGTGATAGATCGTCATGTCAATAGCAAACTGACAACGTACGATGAATGTGTTATACATTGAACAAATGTCTTTCAAGTCCATAACGTTCCCCATATTTTCCCGTAGAGACGTGTGGCCGAGTGGTTAAAGGCGACGTCTCAGAGACGTGAGGTTGCGGGTTCGAATCCCACAAGATCACGAAACAAAATACTTAGCTACTTTACTGTTTTTTTTTTCTTCAGTTTTGTATTACATATTCGTTCATGTAGAAATCACGTTCGTATATAAACGCACCTATACACACACAGAGACACACACACACACGCCATATCCCTCTTTTTTGTGTGTTGGAGACCACATTGCTTCGACTGCAGCAAATTTTGCAGGTTGACTTTGTCAAACCGATCATAGTATGTAATGACGACGACTGAGGTGTTGTACTTTGAACAATTGTCTTTCAAGACCATGTCATTGTTTTGTAATTTGATGACGTCATTACACTGAAAATTGTGATTAAAGGCAAGGTATCAAAACCAGCCGATTATAGGTTTTATGTCTGCGGGACGTATTTTTCCCAAGTTGCCAGAAATGGCATAGCGACCTCAGTCGTTACAAGGCCGCTTTTCCGTCTAGCAATGCAATAGATGTTCACACGGCCACGTTAGTTGAGTGGGCATTGACTTTCCCCCTGTTATATCTATACATTGTTGTTGTTGTTTTTTTGTCTTACCATTTCCGTGGATGACCCGTGGCCGAGTGGTTACGAAACGGTTTCGCATGCACGCTCAATATAACTTCAAGGTGCCTATATCACATTCTTTTCTTTGTCGATCACAGATGACTGTCATCTGATGACCACAAGCGTATCACCTAACTCGTCCTCAATGTGACGAGTTTTCATGTCTCGTTTTTCATCATATGTTGCGTGGTAACCACTGGACATTCCCGTTGTTGAAACGGAAAAGTTTCTTACACTACTTAAGAGAAATTTCTTGTAGATTTATACCACTCCTACACAAGTGTGGTCTTTCTTTTATGAATATGAAAATGATACTTAAAAGGGAACGTCCCAATTAAGCAAAAGCTCAAGCTCATTAATTTTACAGAGCTTGGAAAATCGTAAGAAATCGCTAGCAAGAACAAGCAAAAGGTATTTTTTATGCACACGTTTGTAAGCAAATGCTTGGTCTCTGAGCAATCCTTGCGGGCAGCAAACACTTGCTCGTGCTTGCTAGCGAAAGCTTTTGCTCGCAAGCAATTGCTTGTTTTTATGCATACGGATTCAAGTGAAAGGCTAGCACAGGGAATTGCTAGCGTTTATGCATCCGGCGCATTGAAACAAAGCTCGTTATTCCGCAGGTTCGTTAATCCGAAAGTGAAAATGGGTTCGCTATTCCGAAGGCTCGTTTATCCATAAATGAAATAGGGTTCGTTATTCCGAAGTTTCGTTGATCCGACAATGAAATAGGGTCCGTAACGAACCTTCGAAATAACGAACCTTCGGAATAACGTCACAAATGTTCGGATTAACGAACCCTTTTTCATTTTCGGATGAACGAACCTCTAAAGGTATAGGGAATTTGTGTTTCGGATTAACGAGCCTCCAGGTATAGGGAATTTGTGTTTCGGATTAACGAAAATTCGGATTAACGAACTTTCGGAATAACGAACAGCACGCAGTCAGACATCCTACCTGTTTCTCATCACATTTTTCGTGCTGACCA